>NW_026969619.1:0-33876 GCF_028390025.1 Pseudophryne corroboree
CTGTCTTGTACCTTTGCATTTTTCTCCCAAACGAAGGTCACTAGAAAGAAAATTTTAAAGCCTCCTGTTAGGCCATCATCTACACGACATAGCCCTGAATTTTCCAATGCGTAGCTCTTTGCAAAAGAGAGATATTGGCAAGGAAAAGCTGTCTTGTACCATTGCATTTTTCTCCCAAACGAAGGACACTAGAATTAAAATTTTAAAGCCTCCTGTTAGGCCATCATCTACACGACATAGCCCTGAATTTTCCAATGCGCAGCTCTTTGCAAAAGAGAGATATTGGCAAGGAAAAGCTGTCTTGTACCATTGCATTTTTCTCCCAAACGAAGGACACTAGAAAGAAAATTTTAAAGCCTCCTGTTAGGCCATCATCTACACGACATAGCCCTGAATTTTCCAATGCGTAGCTCTTTGCAAAAGAGAGATATTGGCATGGTAAAGCTGTCTTGTACCATTGCATATTTCTCCCAAACGAAGGACACTAGAATTAAAATTTTAAAGCCTCCGGTTAGGCCATCATCTACACGACATAGCCCTGAATTTTCCAATGCGCAGCTCTTTGCAAAAGAGAGATATTGGCAAGGAAAAGCTGTCTTGTACCATTGCATTTTTCTCCCAAACGAAGGTCACTAGAAAGAAAATTTTAAAGCCTCCTGTTAGGCCATCATCTACACGACATAGCCCTGAATTTTCCAATGCGTAGCTCTTTGCAAAAGAGAGATATTGGCAAGGAAAAGCTGTCTTGTACCATTGCATTTTTCTCCCAAACGAAGGACACTAGAAAGAAAATTTTAAAGCCTCCTGTTAGGCCATCATCTACACGACATAGCCCTGAATTTTCCAATGCGTAGCTCTTTGCAAAAGAGAGATATTGGCAAGGAAAAGCTGTCTTGTACCTTTGCATTTTTCTCCCAAACGAAGGACACTAGAAAGAAAATTGGAAAGCCTCCTGTTAGGCCATCATCTACACGAAATAGCCCTGAATTTTCCAATACGCAGCTCTTTGCAAAAGAGAGATATTGGCAAGGAAAAGCTTTCTTGTACCATTGCATTTTTCTCCCAAACGAAGGACACTAGAAAGAAAATTTTAAAGCCTCCTGTTAGGCCATCATCTACACGACATAGCCCTGAATTTTCCAATGCGCAGCTCTTTGCAAAAGAGAGATATTGGCAAGGAAAAGCTGTCTTGTACCTTTGCATTTTTCTCCCAAACGAAGGTCACTAGAAAGAAAATTTTAAAGCCTCCTGTTAGGCCATCATCTACACGACATAGCCCTGAATTTTCCAATGCGCAGCTCTTTGCAAAAGAGAGATATTGGCAAGGAAAAGCTGTCTTGTACCTTTGCATTTTTCTCCCAAACGAAGGTCACTAGATAGAAAATTTTAAAGCCTCCTGTTAGGCCATCATCTACACGACATAGCCCTGAATTTTCCAATGCGTAGCTATTTGCAAAAGAGAGATATTGGCAAGGAAAAGCTGTCTTGTACCTTTGCATTTTTCTCCCAAACGAAGGACACTAGAAAGAAAATTTTAAAGCCTCCTGTTAGGCCATCATCTACACGACGTAGCCCTGAATTTTCCAATGCGTAGCTCTTTGCAAAAGAGAGATATTGGCAAGGAAAAGCTGTCTTGTACCATTGCATATTTCTCCCAAACGAAGGACACTAGAATGAAAATTTTAAAGCCTCCTGTTAGGCCATCATCTACACGACATAGCCCTGAATTTTCCAATGCGCAGCTCTTTGCAAAAGAGAGATAATTGCAAGGAAAAGCTGTCTTGTACCATTGCATTTTTCTCCCAAACGAAGGTCACTAGAAAGAAAATTTTAAAGCCTCCTGTTAGGCCATCATCTACACGACATAGCCCTGAATTTTCCAATGCGTAGCTCTTTGCAAAAGAGAGATATTGGCAAGGAAAAGCTGTCTTGTACCATTGCATTTTTCTCCCAAACGAAGGTCACTAGAAAGAAAATTTTAAAGCCTCCTGTTAGGCCATCATCTACACGACATAGCCCTGAATTTTCCAAAGCGTAGCTCTTTGCAAAAGAGAGATATTGGCAAGGAAAAGCTGTCTTGTACCTTTGCATTTTTCTCCCAAACGAAGGACACTAGAAAGAAAATTTTAAAGCCTCCTGTTAGACCATCATCTACACGGCATAGCCATGAATTTTCCAATGCGCAGCTCTTTGCAAAAGAGAGATATTGGCAAGGAAAAGCTGTCTTTTACCTTTGCATTTTTCCCCCAAACGAAGGACACTAGAATTAAAATTTTAAAGCCTCATGTTAGGCCATCATCTACACGATATAGCCCTGAATTTTCCAATGCGCAGCTCTTTGCAAAAGAGAGATATTGGCAAGGAAAAGCTGTCTTGTACCTTTGCATTTTTCTCCCAAACGAATGTCACTAGAAAGAAAATTTTAAAGCCTCCAGTTAAGCCATCATCTACACGACATAGCCCTGAATTTTCCAATGCGCAGCTCTTTGCAAAAGAGAGATATTGGCAAGGAAAAGCTGTCTTGTACCTTTGCATTTTTCTCCCAAACGAAGGACACTAGAATTAAAATTTTAAAGCCTCCTGTTAGGCCATCATCTACACGACATAGCCCTGAATTTTCCAATGCGTAGCTCTTTGCAAAAGAGAGATATTGGCAAGGAAAAGCTGTCTTGTACCATTGCATTTTTCTCCCAAACGAAGGACACTAGAAAGAAAATTTTAAAGCCTCCTGTTAGGCCATCATCTACACGACATAGCCCTGAATTTTCCAATGCGCAGCTCTTTGCAAAAGAGAGATATTGGCAAGGAAAAGCTGTCTTGTACCTTTGCATTTTTCTCCCAAACGAAGGACACTAGAAAGAAAATTTTAAAGCCTCCTGTTAGGCCATCATCTACACAAAATAGCCCTGATTTTTCCAATGCGCAGCTCTTTGCAAAAGAGAGATATTGGCAAGGAAAAGCTGTCTTGTACCATTGCATTTTTCTCCCAAACGAAGGACACTAGAAAGAAAATTTTAAAGCCCCCTGTTAGGCCATCATCTACACGACATAGCCCTGAATTTTCCAATGCGCAGCTCTTTGCAAAAGAGAGATATTGGCAAGGAAAAGCTGTCTTGTACCTTTGCATTTTTCTCCCAAACGAAGGTCACTAGAAAGAAAATTTTAAAGCCTCCTGTTAGGCCATCATCTACACGAAATAGCCCTGAATTTTCCAATGCGCAGCTCTTTGCAAAAGAGAGATATTGGCAAGGAAAAGCTGTCTTGTACCATTGCATTTTTCTCCCAAACGAAGGACACTAGAAAGAAAATTTTAAAGCCTCCTGTTAGGCCATCATCTACACGACATAGCCCTGAATTTTCCAATGCGTAGCTCTTTGCAAAAGAGAGATATTGGCAAGGAAAAGCTGTCTTGTACCATTGCATTTTTCTCCCAAACGAAGGACACTAGAAAGAAAATTTTAAAGCCTCCTGTTAGGCCATCATCTACACGACATAGCCCTGAATTTTCCAATGCGTAGCTCTTTGCAAAAGAGAGATATTGGCAAGGAAAAGCTGTCTTGTACCATTGCATATTTCTCCCAAACGAAGGACACTAGAATGAAAATTTTAAAGCCTCCTGTTAGGCCATCATCTACACGACATAGCCCTGAATTTTCCAATGCGTAGCTCTTTGCAAAAGAGAGATATTGGCAAGGAAAAGCTGTCTTGTACCTTTGCATTTTTCTCCCAAACGAAGGACACTAGAATTAAAATTTTAAAGCCTCCTGTTAGGCCATCATCTACACGACATAGCCCTGAATTTTCCAATGCGCAGCTCTTTGCAAAAGAGAGATATTGGCAAGGAAAAGCTGTCTTGTACTTTTGCATTTTTCTCCCAAACGAAGGACACTAGAAAGAAAATTTTAAAGCCTCCTGTTAGGCCATCATCTACACGAAATAGCCCTGAATTTTCCAATGCGCAGCTCTTTGCAAAAGAGAGATATTTGCAAGGAAAAGCTGTCTTGTACCATTGCATTTTTCTCCCAAACGAAGGACACTAGAAAGAAAATTTTAAAGCCTCCTGTTAGGCCATCATCTACACGACATAGCCATGAATTTTCCAATGCGCAGCTTTTTGCAAAAGAGAGATATTGGCAAGGAAAAGCTGTCTTGTACCTTTGCATTTTTCTCCCAAACGAAGGTCACTAGAAAGAAAATTTTAAAGCCTCCTGTTAGGCCATCATCTACACGACATAGCCCTGAATTTTCCAATGCGTAGCTCTTTGCAAAAGAGAGATATTGGCAAGGAAAAGCTGTCTTGTACCATTGCATTTTTCTCCCAAACGAAGGACACTAGAATTAAAATTTTAAAGCCTCCTGTTAGGCCATCATCTACACGACATAGCCCTGAATTTTCCAATGCGCAGCTCTTTGCAAAAGAGAGATATTGGCAAGGAAAAGCTGTCTTGTACCATTGCATTTTTCTCCCAAACGAAGGACACTAGAAAGAAAATTTTAAAGCCTCCTGTTAGGCCATCATCTACACGACATAGCCCTGAATTTTCCAATGCGTAGCTCTTTGCAAAAGAGAGATATTGGCATGGTAAAGCTGTCTTGTACCATTGCATATTTCTCCCAAACGAAGGACACTAGAATTAAAATTTTAAAGCCTCCTGTTAGGCCATCATCTACACGACATAGCCCTGAATTTTCCAATGCGCAGCTCTTTGCAAAAGAGAGATATTGGCAAGGAAAAGCTGTCTTGTACCATTGCATTTTTCTCCCAAACGAAGGTCACTAGAAAGAAAATTTTAAAGCCCCCTGTTAGGCCATCATCTACACGACATAGCCCTGAATTTTCCAATGCGCAGCTCTTTGCAAAAGAGAGATATTGGCAAGGAAAAGCTGTCTTGTACCATTGCATTTTTCTCCCAAACGAAGGACACTAGAAAGAAAATTTTAAAGCCCCCTGTTAGGCCATCATCTACACGACATAGCCCTGAATTTTCCAATGCGCAGCTCTTTGCAAAAGAGAGATATTGGCAAGGAAAAGCTGTCTTGTACCTTTGCATTTTTCTCCCAAACGAAGGTCACTAGAAAGAAAATTTTAAAGCCTCCTGTTAGGCCATCATCTACACGAAATAGCCCTGAATTTTCCAATGCGCAGCTCTTTGCAAAAGAGAGATATTGGCAAGGAAAAGCTGTCTTGTACCATTGCATTTTTCTCCCAAACGAAGGACACTAGAAAGAAAATTTTAAAGCCTCCTGTTAGGCCATCATCTACACGACATAGCCCTGAATTTTCCAATGCGTAGCTCTTTGCAAAAGAGAGATATTGGCAAGGAAAAGCTGTCTTGTACCATTGCATTTTTCTCCCAAACGAAGGACACTAGAAAGAAAATTTTAAAGCCTCCTGTTAGGCCATCATCTACACGACATAGCCCTGAATTTTCCAATGCGTAGCTCTTTGCAAAAGAGAGATATTGGCAAGGAAAAGCTGTCTTGTACCATTGCATATTTCTCCCAAACGAAGGACACTAGAATGAAAATTTTAAAGCCTCCTGTTAGGCCATCATCTACACGACATAGCCCTGAATTTTCCAATGCGTAGCTCTTTGCAAAAGAGAGATATTGGCAAGGAAAAGCTGTCTTGTACCTTTGCATTTTTCTCCCAAACGAAGGACACTAGAATTAAAATTTTAAAGCCTCCTGTTAGGCCATCATCTACACGACATAGCCCTGAATTTTCCAATGCGCAGCTCTTTGCAAAAGAGAGATATTGGCAAGGAAAAGCTGTCTTGTACTTTTGCATTTTTCTCCCAAACGAAGGACACTAGAAAGAAAATTTTAAAGCCTCCTGTTAGGCCATCATCTACACGAAATAGCCCTGAATTTTCCAATGCGCAGCTCTTTGCAAAAGAGAGATATTTGCAAGGAAAAGCTGTCTTGTACCATTGCATTTTTCTCCCAAACGAAGGACACTAGAAAGAAAATTTTAAAGCCTCCTGTTAGGCCATCATATACACGACATAGCCATGAATTTTCCAATGCGCAGCTTTTTGCAAAAGAGAGATATTGGCAAGGAAAAGCTGTCTTGTACCTTTGCATTTTTCTCCCAAACGAAGGTCACTAGAAAGAAAATTTTAAAGCCTCCTGTTAGGCCATCATCTACACGACATAGCCCTGAATTTTCCAATGCGCAGCTCTTTGCAAAAGAGAGATATTGGCAAGGAAAAGCTGTCTTGTACCATTGCATTTTTCTCCCAAACGAAGGACACTAGAAAGAAAATTTTAAAGCCTCCTGTTAGGCCATCATCTACACGACATAGCCCTGAATTTTCCAATGCGTAGCTCTTTGCAAAAGAGAGATATTGGCATGGTAAAGCTGTCTTGTACCATTGCATATTTCTCCCAAACGAAGGACACTAGAATTAAAATTTTAAAGCCTCCTGTTAGGCCATCATCTACACGACATAGCCCTGAATTTTCCAATGCGCAGCTCTTTGCAAAAGAGAGATATTGGCAAGGAAAAGCTGTCTTGTACCATTGCATTTTTCTCCCAAACGAAGGTCACTAGAAAGAAAATTTTAAAGCCTCCTGTTAGGCCATCATCTACACGACATAGCCCTGAATTTTCCAATGCGTAGCTCTTTGCAAAAGAGAGATATTGGCAAGGAAAAGCTGTCTTGTACCATTGCATTTTTCTCCCAAACGAAGGACACTAGAAAGAAAATTTTAAAGCCTCCTGTTAGGCCATCATCTACACGACATAGCCCTGAATTTTCCAATGCGTAGCTCTTTGCAAAAGAGAGATATTGGCAAGGAAAAGCTGTCTTGTACCTTTGCATTTTTCTCCCAAACGAAGGACACTAGAAAGAAAATTGGAAAGCCTCCTGTTAGGCCATCATCTACACGAAATAGCCCTGAATTTTCCAATACGCAGCTCTTTGCAAAAGAGAGATATTGGCAAGGAAAAGCTTTCTTGTACCATTGCATTTTTCTCCCAAACGAAGGACACTAGAAAGAAAATTTTAAAGCCTCCTGTTAGGCCATCATCTACACGACATAGCCCTGAATTTTCCAATGCGCAGCTCTTTGCAAAAGAGAGATATTGGCAAGGAAAAGCTGTCTTGTACCTTTGCATTTTTCTCCCAAACGAAGGTCACTAGAAAGAAAATTTTAAAGCCTCCTGTTAGGCCATCATCTACACGACATAGCCCTGAATTTTCCAATGCGCAGCTCTTTGCAAAAGAGAGATATTGGCAAGGAAAAGCTGTCTTGTACCTTTGCATTTTTCTCCCAAACGAAGGTCACTAGATAGAAAATTTTAAAGCCTCCTGTTAGGCCATCATCTACACGACATAGCCCTGAATTTTCCAATGCGTAGCTATTTGCAAAAGAGAGATATTGGCAAGGAAAAGCTGTCTTGTACCTTTGCATTTTTCTCCCAAACGAAGGACACTAGAAAGAAAATTTTAAAGCCTCCTGTTAGGCCATCATCTACACGACGTAGCCCTGAATTTTCCAATGCGTAGCTCTTTGCAAAAGAGAGATATTGGCAAGGAAAAGCTGTCTTGTACCATTGCATATTTCTCCCAAACGAAGGACACTAGAATGAAAATTTTAAAGCCTCCTGTTAGGCCATCATCTACACGACATAGCCCTGAATTTTCCAATGCGTAGCTCTTTGCAAAAGAGAGATATTGGCAAGGAAAAGCTGTCTTGTACCTTTGCATTTTTCTCCCAAACGAAGGACACTAGAATTAAAATTTTAAAGCCTCCTGTTAGGCCATCATCTACACGACATAGCCCTGAATTTTCCAATGCGCAGCTCTTTGCAAAAGAGAGATATTGGCAAGGAAAAGCTGTCTTGTACTTTTGCATTTTTCTCCCAAACGAAGGACACTAGAAAGAAAATTTTAAAGCCTCCTGTTAGGCCATCATCTACACGAAATAGCCCTGAATTTTCCAATGCGCAGCTCTTTGCAAAAGAGAGATATTTGCAAGGAAAAGCTGTCTTGTACCATTGCATTTTTCTCCCAAACGAAGGACACTAGAAAGAAAATTTTAAAGCCTCCTGTTAGGCCATCATCTACACGACATAGCCATGAATTTTCCAATGCGCAGCTTTTTGCAAAAGAGAGATATTGGCAAGGAAAAGCTGTCTTGTACCTTTGCATTTTTCTCCCAAACGAAGGTCACTAGAAAGAAAATTTTAAAGCCTCCTGTTAGGCCATCATCTACACGACATAGCCCTGAATTTTCCAATGCGTAGCTCTTTGCAAAAGAGAGATATTGGCAAGGAAAAGCTGTCTTGTACCATTGCATTTTTCTCCCAAACGAAGGACACTAGAAAGAAAATTTTAAAGCCTCCTGTTAGGCCATCATCTACACGACATAGCCCTGAATTTTCCAATGCGTAGCTCTTTGCAAAAGAGAGATATTGGCAAGGAAAAGCTATCTTGTACCTTTGCATTTTTCTCCCAAACGAAGGACACTAGAATTAAAATTTTAAAGCCTCCTGTTAGGCCATCATCTACACGACATAGCCCTGAATTTTCTAATGCGTAGCTCTTTGCAAAAGAGAGATATTGGCAAGGAAAAGCTGTCTTTTCCCTTTGCATTTTTCTCCCAAACGAAGGACACTAGAAAGAAAATTTTAAAGCCTCCTGTTAGGCCATCATCTACACGAAATAGCCCTGAATTTTCCAATGCGCAGCTCTTTGCAAAAGAGAGATATTGGCAAGGAAAAGCTGTCTTGTACCATTGCATTTTTCTCCCAAACGAAGGACACTAGAAAGAAAATTTTAAAGCCTCCTGTTAGGCCATCATCTACACGACATAGTCCTGAATTTTCCAATGCGTAGCTCTTTGCAAAAGAGAGATATTGGCAAGGAAAAGCTGTCTTGTACCATTGCATTTTTCTCCCAAACGAAGGACACTAGAAAGAAAATTTTAAAGCCTCCTGTTAGGCCATCATCTACACGACATAGCCCTGAATTTTCCAATGCGCAGCTCTTTGCAAAAGAGAGATATTGGCAAGGAAAAGCTGTCTTGTACCATTGCATATTTCTCCCAAACGAAGGACACTAGAAAGAAAATTTTAAAGCCTCCTGTTAGGCCATCATCTACACGACATAGCCCTGAATTTTCCAATGCGCAGCTCTTTGCAAAAGAGAGATATTGGCAAGGAAAAGCAGTCTTGTACCTTTGCATTTTTCTCCCAAACGAAGGTCACTAGAAAGAAAATTTTAAAGCCTCCTGTTAGGCCATCATCTACACGACATAGCCCTGAATTTTCCAATGCGTAGCTCTTTGCAAAAGAGAGATATTGGCATGGTAAAGCTGTCTTGTACCATTGCATATTTCTCCCAAACGAAGGACACTAGAATTAAAATTTTAAAGCCTCCTGTTAGGCCATCATCTACACGACATAGCCCTGAATTTTCCAATGCGCAGCTCTTTGCAAAAGAGAGATATTGGCAAGGAAAAGCTGTCTTGTACCATTGCATTTTTCTCCCAAACGAAGGTCACTAGAAAGAAAATTTTAAAGCCTCCTGTTAGGCCATCATCTACACGACATAGCCCTGAATTTTCCAATGCGTAGCTCTTTGCAAAAGAGAGATATTGGCAAGGAAAAGCTGTCTTGTACCATTGCATTTTTCTCCCAAACGAAGGACACTAGAAAGAAAATTTTAAAGCCTCCTGTTAGGCCATCATCTACACGACATAGCCCTGAATTTTCCAATGCGTAGCTCTTTGCAAAAGAGAGATATTGGCAAGGAAAAGCTGTCTTGTACCTTTGCATTTTTCTCCCAAACGAAGGACACTAGAGAGAAAATTGGAAAGCCTCCTGTTAGGCCATCATCTACACGAAATAGCCCTGAATTTTCCAATACGCAGCTCTTTGCAAAAGAGAGATATTGGCAAGGAAAAGCTGTCTTGTACCATTGCATTTTTCTCCCAAACGAAGGACACTAGAATGAAAATTTTAAAGCCTCCTGTTAGGCCATCATCTACACGACATAGCCCTGAATTTTCCAATGCGCAGCTCTTTGCAAAAGAGAGATATTGGCAAGGAAAAGCTGTCTTGTACCTTTGCATTTTTCTCCCAAACGAAGGACACTAGAAAGAAAATTTTAAAGCCTCCTGTTAGGCCATCATCTACACGACGTAGCCCTGAATTTTCCAATGCGTAGCTCTTTGCAAAAGAGAGATATTGGCAAGGAAAAGCTGTCTTGTACCATTGCATATTTCTCCCAAACGAAGGACACTAGAATGAAAATTTTAAAGCCTCCTGTTAGGCCATCATCTACACGACATAGCCCTGAATTTTCCAATGCGTAGCTCTTTGCAAAAGAGAGATATTGGCAAGGAAAAGCTGTCTTGTACCTTTGCATTTTTCTCCCAAACGAAGGACACTAGAATTAAAATTTTAAAGCCTCCTGTTAGGCCATCATCTACACGACATAGCCCTGAATTTTCCAATGCGCAGCTCTTTGCAAAAGAGAGATATTGGCAAGGAAAAGCTGTCTTGTACTTTTGCATTTTTCTCCCAAACGAAGGACACTAGAAAGAAAATTTTAAAGCCTCCTGTTAGGCCATCATCTACACGAAATAGCCCTGAATTTTCCAATGCGCAGCTCTTTGCAAAAGAGAGATATTTGCAAGGAAAAGCTGTCTTGTACCATTGCATTTTTCTCCCAAACGAAGGACACTAGAAAGAAAATTTTAAAGCCTCCTGTTAGGCCATCATCTACACGACATAGCCATGAATTTTCCAATGCGCAGCTTTTTGCAAAAGAGAGATATTGGCAAGGAAAAGCTGTCTTGTACCTTTGCATTTTTCTCCCAAACGAAGGTCACTAGAAAGAAAATTTTAAAGCCTCCTGTTAGGCCATCATCTACACGACATAGCCCTGAATTTTCCAATGCGTAGCTCTTTGCAAAAGAGAGATATTGGCAAGGAAAAGCTGTCTTGTACCATTGCATTTTTCTCCCAAACGAAGGACACTAGAAAGAAAATTTTAAAGCCTCCTGTTAGGCCATCATCTACACGACATAGCCCTGAATTTTCCAATGCGTAGCTCTTTGCAAAAGAGAGATATTGGCAAGGAAAAGCTATCTTGTACCTTTGCATTTTTCTCCCAAACGAAGGACACTAGAATTAAAATTTTAAAGCCTCCTGTTAGGCCATCATCTACACGACATAGCCCTGAATTTTCTAATGCGTAGCTCTTTGCAAAAGAGAGATATTGGCAAGGAAAAGCTGTCTTTTCCCTTTGCATTTTTCTCCCAAACGAAGGACACTAGAAAGAAAATTTTAAAGCCTCCTGTTAGGCCATCATCTACACGAAATAGCCCTGAATTTTCCAATGCGCAGCTCTTTGCAAAAGAGAGATATTGGCAAGGAAAAGCTGTCTTGTACCATTGCATTTTTCTCCCAAACGAAGGACACTAGAAAGAAAATTTTAAAGCCTCCTGTTAGGCCATCATCTACACGACATAGTCCTGAATTTTCCAATGCGTAGCTCTTTGCAAAAGAGAGATATTGGCAAGGAAAAGCTGTCTTGTACCATTGCATTTTTCTCCCAAACGAAGGACACTAGAAAGAAAATTTTAAAGCCTCCTGTTAGGCCATCATCTACACGACATAGCCCTGAATTTTCCAATGCGCAGCTCTTTGCAAAAGAGAGATATTGGCAAGGAAAAGCTGTCTTGTACCATTGCATATTTCTCCCAAACGAAGGACACTAGAAAGAAAATTTTAAAGCCTCCTGTTAGGCCATCATCTACACGACATAGCCCTGAATTTTCCAATGCGCAGCTCTTTGCAAAAGAGAGATATTGGCAAGGAAAAGCAGTCTTGTACCTTTGCATTTTTCTCCCAAACGAAGGTCACTAGAAAGAAAATTTTAAAGCCTCCTGTTAGGCCATCATCTACACGACATAGCCCTGAATTTTCCAATGCGTAGCTCTTTGCAAAAGAGAGATATTGGCATGGTAAAGCTGTCTTGTACCATTGCATATTTCTCCCAAACGAAGGACACTAGAATTAAAATTTTAAAGCCTCCTGTTAGGCCATCATCTACACGACATAGCCCTGAATTTTCCAATGCGCAGCTCTTTGCAAAAGAGAGATATTGGCAAGGAAAAGCTGTCTTGTACCATTGCATTTTTCTCCCAAACGAAGGTCACTAGAAAGAAAATTTTAAAGCCTCCTGTTAGGCCATCATCTACACGACATAGCCCTGAATTTTCCAATGCGTAGCTCTTTGCAAAAGAGAGATATTGGCAAGGAAAAGCTGTCTTGTACCATTGCATTTTTCTCCCAAACGAAGGACACTAGAAAGAAAATTTTAAAGCCTCCTGTTAGGCCATCATCTACACGACATAGCCCTGAATTTTCCAATGCGTAGCTCTTTGCAAAAGAGAGATATTGGCAAGGAAAAGCTGTCTTGTACCTTTGCATTTTTCTCCCAAACGAAGGACACTAGAGAGAAAATTGGAAAGCCTCCTGTTAGGCCATCATCTACACGAAATAGCCCTGAATTTTCCAATACGCAGCTCTTTGCAAAAGAGAGATATTGGCAAGGAAAAGCTGTCTTGTACCATTGCATTTTTCTCCCAAACGAAGGACACTAGAATGAAAATTTTAAAGCCTCCTGTTAGGCCATCATCTACACGACATAGCCCTGAATTTTCCAATGCGCAGCTCTTTGCAAAAGAGAGATATTGGCAAGGAAAAGCTGTCTTGTACCTTTGCATTTTTCTCCCAAACGAAGGTCACTAGAAAGAAAATTTTAAAGCCTCCTGTTAGGCCATCATCTACACGACATAGCCCTGAATTTTCCAATGCGTAGCTCTTTGCAAAAGAGAGATATTGGCAAGGAAAAGCTGTCTTGTACCTTTGCATTTTTCTCCCAAACGAAGTACACTAGAAGGAAAATTTTAAAGCCTCCTGTTAGGCCATCATCTACACGAAATAGCCCTGAATTTTCCAATGCGCAGCTCTTTGCAAAAGAGAGATATTGGTAAGGAAAAGCTGTCTTGTACCATTGCATTTTTCTCCCAAACGAAGGACACTAGAAAGAAAATTTTAAAGCCTCCTGTTAGGCCATCATCTACACGACATAGCCCTGAATTTTCCAATGCGTAGCTCTTTGCAAAAGAGAGATATTGGCAAGGAAAAGCTGTCTTGTACCATTGCATTTGTCTCCCAAACGAAGGACACTAGAAAGAAAATTTTAAAGCCTCCTGTTAGGCCATCATCTACACGACATAGCCCTGAATTTTTCAATGCGTAGCTCTTTGCAAAAGAGAGATATTGGCAAGGAAAAGCTGTCTTGTACCATTGCATATTTCTCCCAAACGAAGGACACTAGAAAGAAAATTTTAAAGCCTCCTGTTAGGCCATCATCTACACGACATAGCCCTGAATTTTCCAATGCGTAGCTCTTTGCAAAAGAGAGATATTGGCAAGGAAAAGCTGTCTTGTATCTTTGCATTTTTCTCCCAAACGAAGGACACTAGAATTAAAATTTTAAAGCCTCCTGTTAGGCCATCATCTACACGACATAGCCCTGAATTTTCCAATGCGCAGCTCTTTGCAAAAGAGAGATATTGGCAAGGAAAAGCTATCTTGTACCATTACATTTTTCTCCCAAACGAAGGTCACTAGAAAGAAAATTTTAAAGCCTCCTGTTAGGCAATCATCTACACGACATAGCCCTGAATTTTCCAATGCGTAGCTCTTTGCAAAAGAGAGATATTGGCAAGGAAAAGCTGTCTTGTACCATTGCATTTTTCTCCCAAACGAAGGTCACTAGAAAGAAAATTTTAAAGCCTCCTGTTAGGCCATCATCTACACGACATAGCCCTGAATTTTCCAATGCGTAGCTCTTTGCAAAAGAGAGATATTGGCAAGGAAAAGCTGTCTTGTACCTTTGCATTTTTCTCCCAAACGAAGGACACTAGAAAGAAAATTTTAAAGCCTCCTGTTAGGCCATCATCTACACGAAATAGCCCTGAATTTTCCAATGCGCAGCTCTTTGCAAAAGAGAGATATTGGCAAGGAAAAGCTGTCTTGTACCATTGCATTTTTCTCCCAAACGAAGGACACTAGAAAGAAAATTTTAAAGCCTCCTGTTAGGCCATCATCTACACGACATAGCCCTGAATTTTCCAATGCGCAGCTCTTTGCAAAAGAGAGATATTGGCAAGGAAAAGCTATCTTGTACCTTTGCATTTTTCTCCCAAACGAAGGACACTAGAATTAAAATTTTAAAGCCTCCTGTTAGGCCATCATCTACACGACATAGCCCTGAATTTTCCAATGCGTAGCTCTTTGCAAAAGAGAGATATTGGCAAGGAAAAGCTGTCTTGTACCTTTGCATTTTTCTCCCAAACGAAGGACACTAGAATTAAAATTTTAAAGCCTCCTGTTAGGCCATCATCTACATGACATAGCCCTGAATTTTCCAATGCGCAGCTCTTTGCAAAAGAGAGATATTGGCAAGGAAAAGCTGTCTTGTACCATTGCATTTTTCTCCCAAACGAAGGACACTAGAAAGAAAATTTTAAAGCCTCCTGTTAGGCCATCATCTACACGAAATAGCCCTGAATTTTCCAATGCGCAGCTCTTTGCAAAAGAGAGATATTGGCAAGGAAAAGCTGTCTTGTACCATTGCATTTTTCTCCCAAACGAAGGTCACTAGAAAGAAAATTTTAAAGCCTCCTGTTAGGCCATCATCTACACGACATAGCCCTGAATTTTCAAATGCGTAGCTCTTTGCAAAAGAGAGATATTGGCAAGGAAAAGCTGTCTTGTACCATTGCATTTTTCTCCCAAACGAAGGTCACTAGAAAGAAGATTTTAAAGCCTCCTGTTAGGCCATCATCTACACGACATAGCCCTGAATTTTCCAATGCGTAGCTCTTTGCAAAAGAGAGATATTGGCAAGGAAAAGCTGTCTTGTACCTTTGCATTTTTCTCCCAAACGAAGGACACTAGAAAGAAAATTTTAAAGCCTCCTGTTAGGCCATCATCTACACGACATAGCCCTGAATGTTCCAATGCGCAGCTCTTTGCAAAAGAGAGATATTGGCAAGGAAAAGCTATCTTGTACCTTTGCATTTTTCTCCCAAACGAAGGACACTAGAATTAAAATTTTAAAGCCTCCTGTTAGGCCATCATCTACATGACATAGCCCTGAATTTTCCAATGCGTAGCTCTTTGCAAAAGAGAGATATTGGCAAGGAAAAGCTGTCTTTTCCATTTGCATTTTTCTCCCAAACGAAGGACACTAGAAAGAAAATTTTAAAGCCTCCTGTTAGGCCATCATCTACACGACATAGCCCTGAATTTTCCAATGCGTAGCTCTTTGCAAAAGAGAGATATTGGCAAGGAAAAGCTGTCTTGTACCTTTGCATTTTTCTCCCAAACGAAGGAGACTAGAAAGAAAATTTTAAAGCCTACTGTTAGGCCATCATCTACACGACATAGCCCTGAATTTTCCAATGCGCAGCTCTTTGCAAAAGAGAGATATTGGCAAGGTAAAGCTGTCTTGTACCATTGCATTTTTCTCCCAAACGAAGGACACTAGAAAGAAAATTTTAAAGCCTCCTGTTAGACCATCATCTACACGGCATAGCCATGAATTTTCCAATGCGCAGTATGTATAAAGAAGAAAGAAAAGAAAAAACACGGGTAGGTGGTATACAATTATGGACGGACTGCCGAGTGCCGACACAGAGGTAGCTACAGCCGTGGACTACCGTACTGTACTGTGTCTGCTGCTAATATAGACTGGATGATAATGAGATGTAGTATGTATAAAGAAGAAAGAAAAAAAAACCACGGGTAGGTGGTATACAATTATGGACGGACTGCCGAGTGCCGACACAGAGGTAGCTACAGCCGTGGACTACCGTACTGTACTGTGTCTGCTGCTAATATAGACTGGTTGATAAAGAGATGTAGTATGTATGTATAAAGAAGAAAGAAAAAAAAACCACGGGTAGGTGGTATACAATTATGGATGGACTGCCGAGTGCCGACACAGAGGTAGCTACAGCCGTGGACTACTGTACTGTCTGCTGCTAATATAGACTGGTTGATAAAGAGATGTAGTATGTATGTATAAAGAAGAAAGAAAAAAAAACCACGGGTAGGTGGTATACAATTATGGACGGACTGCCGAGTGCCGACACAGAGGTAGCTACAGCCGTGGACTACCGTACTGTACTGTGTCTGCTGCTAATATAGACTGGTTGATAAAGAGATGTAGTATGTATGTATAAAGAAGAAAGAAAAAAAAACCACGGGTAGGTGGTATACAATTATGGATGGACTGCCGAGTGCCGACACAGAGGTAGCTACAGCCGTGGACTACTGTACTGTGTCTGCTGCTAATATAGACTGGTTGATAAAGAGATGTAGTATGTATGTATAAAGAAGAAAAAAAAACCACGGGTAGGTGGTATACAATTATGGACGGACTGCCGAGTGCCGACACAGAGGTAGCTACAGCCGTGGACTACCGTACTGTACTGTGTCTGCTGCTAATATAGACTGGTTGATAAAGAGATGTAGTATGTATGTATAAAGAAGAAAGAAAAAAAAACCACGGGTAGGTGGTATACAATTATGGATGGACTGCCGAGTGCCGACACAGAGGTAGCTACAGCCGTGGACTACTGTACTGTGTCTGCTGCTAATATAGACTGGTTGATAAAGAGATGTAGTATGTATGTATAAAGAAGAAAGAAAAAAAAACCACGGGTAGGTGGTATACAATTATGGATGGACTGCCGAGTGCCGACACAGAGGTAGCTACAGCCGTGAACTACCGTACTGTGTCTGCTGCGACTGGATGATAAATAATGATATAAAAAATATATATATATATCACTACTGCAGCCGGACAGGTATATATTATATAATGACGGACCTGCTGGACACTGTCTGTCAGCAGAATGAGTTTTTTATAGAATAAAAAAAAAAACACCACACAAGTCACACGACGAGTGTTTAACTTTTTCAGGCAATCACAATATAGTATACTACTAACTATACTGGTGGTCAGTGTGGTCAGGTCACTGGTCAGTCACACTGGCAGTGGCACTCCTGCAGCAAAAGTGTGCACTGTTTAATTTTAATAATATGTACTCCTGGCTCCTGCTATAACCTATAACTGGCACTGCTCCCCAGTCTCCCCCACAATTATAAGCTGTGTGAGCACAGTCAGATATATACATAGATGATGCAGCACACTGGGCTGAGCAGTGCACACAGATATGGTATGTGACTGAGTCACTGTGTATCGTTTTTTTCAGGCAGAGAACGGATTATATTAAATAAAACTGCACTGTCTGGTGGTCACTGTGGTCAGTCACTACTAAACTCTGCACTCTCTACAGTACTCCTAAGCTCCAGTAAATCAAGTGTCTCTGTCTCAAATCAATCTCACTCTCTCTCTTCTAATCTAAATGGAGAGGACGCCAGCCACGTCCTCTCCCTATCAATCTCAATGCACGTGTGAAAATGGCGGCGACGCGCGGCTCCTTATATAGAATCCGAGTCTCGCGAGAATCCGACAGCGTCATGATGACGTTCGGGCGCGCTCGGGTTAACCGAGCAAGGCGGGAAGATCCGAGTCGCTCGGACCCGTGAAAAAAAACATGAAGTTCGGGCGGGTTCGGATTCCGAGGAACCGAACCCGCTCATCTCTACTACACACCCAGGCCGACGCAATTGCCGGTCTGAGTAAGGTACCTGAATGTGTATAAATGGACTTCAGGGTAATCTCCTGTTTGCGGTCAGCACACTCTTTGAGGGTAGCCGTATCCTGGGACGGGAGGGCTACCTTCTTGGATAAGCGTGTTAATGCTTTGTCCACCCTAGGGGAGCATTCCCATCGTAACCTATCCGTTGATGGGAAAGGATACGCCATAAGAATCCTTTTGGAAATCTGCAGTCTTTTATCTGGAGATTCCCAAGCTTTTTCACATAACTCGTTCAGCTCGTGTGAGGGGGGAAAGGTTACCTCAGGCTTCTTTCCCTTGTACATATGTACCCTCTTGTCAGCGACAGGGGGTTCCTCTGTGATGTGCAAAACATCTTTTATTGCCATAATCATAAATCGAATGGATTTTGCCAATTTTGGCTGTAACTTTGCATCATCGTAATCGACACTGGAGTCAGAATCCGTGTCGGTATCTGTGTCAACAATCTGGGATAGTGGGCGCTTATGAGACCCTGACAGTCCCTGCAACATAGGATCAGGCATGGGTTGAAACCCTGACTGTCCCAAAGCTTCTGCCTTGTCTAATCTTTTGTGCAATGAGTTTACACTAGCATTTAAAACATTCCACATATCCATCCAATCAGCTGTCGGCGGAGACACCACATTCATTTGCTCCCGCTCCTCTCTAATATAGCCTTCTTCCTCAGACATGTCGACACACGTGTACCGACACACTACACACACAGGGAATGCTTTTTCTGAAGACAGTTTCCCCACAAGGCCCTTTGGAGAGACAGAGAGAGAGTATGCCAGCACACCCCCCAGCGCTATATAACCCAGGAATAAAACAGTAACTTAATGTTTGCCCAGTAGTGCTGCTGTATGTAATTTGCGAATTATGTGCCCCCCCCCACCCCTCTTTTCAACCCTCTTGTCTAACGTGGTATAAGCAGGGTAGAGTCCGGGGAGCTTCCTCTCAGCGGTGCTGTGGAGAAAAAATGGCGCTGGTGAGTGCTGAGGGAGAAGCCCCGCCCCCTCGGAGGCGGGCTTCTGTCCCGCTTAAACTGTAAAATTGGTGGGGGCTTATACATATATAAAGTGCCCAGCTGTATATATGTTATATTTTTGCGAAAGAGGTTTATATTGCTGCCCAGGGCGCCCCCCCTGCGCCCTGCACCCTTACAGTGACCGGAGTATGTGAGGTGTATGGGAGCAAAGGCGCACAGCTGCAGTGCTATGCGTTACCTTAGTGAAGATCATGAAGTCTTCTGCCGCCTCTGAAGTCTTCTTTTCTTCTCATACTCACCCGGCTTCTATCTTCCGGCTCTGCGAGGGGGACGGCGGCGCGGCTCTGGGACGGACGGCGAGGGTGAGATCCTGCGTACCAATCCCACTGGAGCTAATGGTGTCCAGTAGCCTAAGAAGCAGGACCTTGCAACTCAGAGAGCAGGGCTGCTTCTCTCCCCTCAGTCCCTCGATGAGGGAGTCTGTTGCCAGCAGTGCTCCCTGAAAATTAAAAACCTAACAAAATACTTTCTGTCAGAAAGCTCAGGAGAGCTCCTGAAAAGCACCCAGTCTCCACTGGGTACAGTATCAAACTGAGTTCTGGAGGAGGGGCATAGAGGGAGGAGCCAGTGCACACCCAGAACTAAAGTCTTTCTTAAAGTGCCCATGTCTCCTGCGGAGCCCGTCTATCCCCATGGTCCTTACGGAGTCCACAGCATCCTCTAGGACGTTAGAGAAAATAGGATTTTAATACCTACCGGTAAATCCTTTTCTCTTAGTCCGTAGAGGATGCTGGGCACCCGTCCCAGTGCGTACTGTGTCTGCAGTTATTAAATGGCCCTTAACTCCAGAACATTTATGTGGAGATGAAAACATCCAAGGAAGACTTGACCATCTTCCTTGGATGTTTTCCCCCTGTGTGACTGCTCTCCAGACTCGGAGGGTTGCATCCGTGGTCCCTAGGATCCCGTCCTGGATCCCGAACAATCACCCCTCTAGGTGGTGAGAACTGTGCAGCCACCAATGGAGTGAGATTCTGGTCTTGGAAGACAGGATTATCCTCCGGTGCATGTGTAGGTGGGATCCGGACCACTTGTCCAACAGGTCCCACTGGAACACTCTGGCATGGAACCTGCCAAACTGAATGGCCTCGTAGGCCGCAACCATCTTCCCCAGCAACTGAATGCATTGATGGATTAACACTCTTGCTGGTTTCAGAATTTGTTTGACCAGACTCTGGATCTCCAGAGCCTTTCCACTAGAAGAAAACCTCTTCTGTGTCCAGTATCACTCCCAAAAACAACAACCGCGTCATTGGGACCAACTGCGATTTTGGCAAGTTTAGGAGCCAACCATGTTGTTGAAGAACTGTCAGGGAGAGTAGATGTTTTGCACCAACTGGTCCCTGGATCTCGCCTTTATCAGGAGATCATCCAAGTACGGGATAATTGTGACTCCTTGCTTGCGAAGGAGAACCATCATTTCCGCCATCACCCTGGTGAAAATCCTCGGAGCCGTGGACAGACCAAACGGCAACGTCTGAAATTGGTAATGACAATCCTGAATTGCAAACCTCAGGTAGCTTGATGCAGTGGCTAAATGGGAACATATAAGTAGGCATCCTTTATGTCTACCAAAACCATGAAATCTCCTTTATCCCCCGGACTGGAGATCACTACCCTGAGAGATTCCATCTTGAAATTGAATTTCTTTAGGTAGAAATTAAGGGATTTCAGATTTAAGATTGGTCTGACTGAGCCGTCCGGCTTCGGGACCACGAAGAGGCTTGAATAAAAACCTTCTCCCTGCTGACTAAGGCTGATTTGAACAATCGGTGAGGGGGAACGTCTTGAAACCCCAGTTTGTACCCTTGGGACACTATTTGTAAAACCCACGAGTCCAGGTCCGAATGAATCCAGAACTGACTGAAGAGTTTTAGACGTGCCCCCCACTGGTGCGGGCTCCTGCAAGAGAGCCCCAGCGTCATGCAGTGGATTTGGCAGAAGCAGAGGACGATCTCTGCTCCTGCGATCTTGAAGAGGCTACAGACCTCTTCCCTCTTTTCCTTCCTCTACCTGCAAAGAAAGGGGAATCTTAACTTCTTGCATATCTATTGGGCCGAAATGACTGCGTCAGATAATGATGCGTCTTCATCCGTTGAGAGGGAACATAGGGCAAGAAGGATGACTTACCTGCGGGAGCTGCCGAGATCAAATTAACTAGGCCGTCGCCAAACAAGGCTTCACCTTCATAGGGAAGAGACTCCCTTTCTTCTTGGAGTCAGCATCAGCATTCCCTTGGTGAATCCACAATGCCCTCCTATCCGAGACTGCCATGAAATTGGCCCGTGAGCACTTGTGCCCGGTGTAGGATTTTTAAATATGTGTAGTTTACTGTATGCAAGGGTTTAAAACCTTTTAGGAACTGAGCTCTAAGGTGTATTACATGTAGTTTAAAAAAAACAAAAAAGGTTTATTTTATGGCAGTAGTTTCCAAACTGGGGTTCTTGCACTGGTAGCATAGTTTGGTGGTCCAGGACCAATTAAAATTATTTATACTTTATTAAATTGGCAAAACCATTCCCTCACAACATAACTGAACCTGAGGATGACATGCTATAAACACAATTTACTTAATTTTATATTTTTTTCTGAATTTCTCAATAAAAAAAACTTTGGCCTAGGGGTGCCGTGAAACAAATTTTGATACTCTAGGGCAGGGGTGTCAAACCCATGGGCCGCATGCCGCCCCCAATGCATCCTTTTGTGGCCCACAGGCCGGGGTCCGGCAGGGGTCCGACAGGGGTCCTTTTGTGGCCCGATCACCTTGCTTAGAGCGAGGGCAGGAGAGTGCAGCCAGAGTCTTTGCTTTCTATGTGCGGCACCATCTTCCCGAAGAGATCACCGGGAAGATAGTGCCCCTTCCACTGGCTACAGCACAGGTATACTGGGGTGGGGTAGCAAACTGGGGGCCCCAATGGGCCCCTCCAGCAGTCCCTCTACCAAAACACGTCTTTTGGTGGTTTTGCGGTGTTGTTATAACTACATGGTGACGATACTGTAGCACAGAGATTTTCAACCATTTACAACTCACGTCACACAGAACAAGATTTAAATATTGACAAGGCACACTGAAATATAATGGTGATGCATGGTGCAGTATCGTGTCCTAGGATGTCATGTCGCAGCTTCTCCATAGGTAACGCCTGAACAGGCCCGCTGACAGGGGGGACAAAGGGGACACTTGTTCAGGGCTCCAAGTATTAAGAACAGAAATAATGGGGCCACAGTGCCAATATTGCTTTTTAAAGTGTATCCACCAACTGCTCAATTTAAGCAGGAAAACAATTAACAGGCCAACTAAACCCTCCCCCCTCCTTTTACCCCATCACTTTGTCCAGTCCCTGTGGTCCATACTGTATTGCCATTATTATGCATGTTGCTGTGCTGGCCCTTTTCTGAATGTCCCTGCCACCGCCACCGAAGAGCTGGATAGCCCAGTATGAAAACCACCTGCCGGCCTCACTGACGGTCCGAGTCAAAGGCTCCATTTTTTTTAAAGATCCCTCTGCCAAGTTAAGGGGGGGTTGAGGGGGCCCCAGAGATATCAGTGTACTGGGCCCCGAGATTTCTGTTGCTGGCCCTGACCCTCAGGGGCGTATCTACCCCTTGGCCAGGATGGCACTTGCCAGGGGCACCATCCAGCTGTGCCAACCGTGGCTAAGGGATAGAGTTCTGCAGTCTCGAAAGGGCGCTATGGCAATCAGCGTGGGACTGACCAATTAGACGGTGAGGGAAGGATACTGAAATTGTCCCAACCCTGTTACAGTTTGAAACGCCCCTCAACTGCTGTCCACTGCTTTACTCCTAGCTCTGCCCCTTTGAAATTATTAATCCCTACCCCCTGGTAGGCGGAGTTCTCCAGGCCCATACTCAGGAGTCACCACTGCTGTACATTATGTGCCAGTTGTAGAGGCAGAGCGGGGAACATCAGAGAACGCCACAAATTACACAGTGGGCAAGGAGATGGCTGGAGACAGCTGCACAGCCATGCCTTGCAAGTTCGAGAGAGCTGTTGAATTTCAGCACTTCAAGTCAGAGCCTGCCCCCTGCTGCCCAAGCAGTCCGTGACAGTTAGTGTCGAGGAGGGGGGGATTTGTGCATGTGTGCTATCAGTGTGTGTGTGGGGGGGGGTGGGGGGGTGGAGGATGTGTGTGACTGTGAGGGAGCTGTCAGTGTCAGTGGGGAGAGGAGCAGGAGGGAGTTGTCAGTGTGTGGAAGTGATGAGAGTTATCAGTACTGGGGAAATGTGTGTGTGTGTGTACTAGATTTAGGAGTGTGTGTTTGTGAGAGGTTTCAGTTGGGGAATTAGAGTTCATACAGTAATTAAATGTTTTCATATTGAGAACTACATCTCCCAGCATATACAGTGTGCTGGGGATGCTAACAAGCTTTATTTAAAAGTTTAAAAAACATTGCTTTTATGACTGCAATGGTTAAAAAGGGAGAGCTATAAATCAATTTATCAGTGAATGATCGCAGTTTGAGCTGTTACATTTTACTGAACCACCTATCCCTCCACACTCACTACCTGTCCTCAGGATACATTTACCATCCCGGCAGACGGTATACCGGCGGTCATTTGACCGATGTTGGAATCCTGACACCACTTGGGAGACTGGTGCCGGCACACAGACAGCCAACATCCCGAAGGCGAGTATTGGAGGGAGGGTTAGGACCGGGGGAGGGGGTGTTAGGGAAGGCACTAGGAGGGGGGGGGTTAGTCCTAGCTGCCACCCCCTGAGGGTTAGCCCTATCCGCCACCCCCCCCAGAGGGTTAGGATTAGGATTAGGTATCATGTGACTGCTGGAATCCCGAGCGCCGGATGCCATACCCAACCCCCTTTACTTTTTCAGGCATTTCTATCTCTCCTCTCTCTATGGTGTTCCGATTGCCCACTTTCCCTTGTGCTTTTCTCTCTCTCTCCTTTGTTTAGAGCATCAGTTTCTGTAGTCCACTTTATCCTTATTTTTTCCAGTGTTTCACTATCTCTCTGATGTAATGAGGATGTATGGTCTAGAGGGATCAGTAATGCATTGTACTGTATAGAGGCGTCAGGGATGTAGCGTAGGGTATAGAGGCGTCAGGGATGTAGCGTAGGTTATAGAGGCATCAGGAATGTAGCGTAGGGAATAGAGGCGTCAGGGATTTAGCTTAGGGAATATAGGCATCAGGGATGTACTAGCAGGTATATAGAGGTCAGTGTACTGTATAGAGTGGTCAGTAATGCAGTGATGGTTATAGAAAGGTCAGTGATGTAGTGTAGGGTATAGAGGGGTCAGTTATGTAGTGTGGGGTAAAGAGGGGTCAGTAAAGATACTAAGCTGAAGTACTTAGAACACTTCTTGAATTAAGACACAACCTGCAAGAAAAAGTATGCAATATGGGCGAAAAGGCAAATGTCAGAGGTCTGATACAAGTGACCAGCTCCACACCTTGCACCACATAGCATTATGTTAAACTGGGATATGTTCTTTTTTGGTGTGTGTGTGTGTGTGTGTGTGTATGTGTGTGTGTGGGGGGGGGGGGGGGGGTGCCAAAGGAAATTTTTGCCATTGGCTCCTTTGGTCTAGAACCAGCCCTGATCACAAAATATTTTTGTCTGAGCAGACTGGACACTGATCAGCGTTGGCTCATTCTCAGCCCCCCGCCCAGCCTCTGCTGCCAACAGACTGCTTTTAGCTAGTTAACCTTCTGCCTTCCCTATCTATGACACAGACTGCTGCTAATGCTACCAGAATGTTCCCAGTGGCTTCACACCAACAGTGAATCCCAGCCGATGATGTAGGGCTGCGTGTGGGGGAGGGGGTCAGTTGCTGTGGCTCCAACATGGTAACCGCCAATGGACTGCAATGCTTTATCGAAAGGGGGGGCGCTAGTCCCTTACTTTGCCAGGGGCGCTTGGACCCCTAGCTACACCTCTGTTGACCCTAACCGATACCCCTAAACTAACCATAATTCCTGCAGTAAAAATCCATGTTTCTATGTATATAGGGGGTCATTCCGAGTTGATCGCTTGCTGCCGTTGTTCGCTGCGTAGCAATCAGTTGAAAAAAAATGGCTAATCTGTGCATGCGCATGCTCCGTAATGTGCATGCGCATCGTACGGGTACAAAGTCCATTGTGGTTTTGCACTAGTTCTAGCGATTATTCCAATCACAGAACAGGCCACAAGGAGATTGACAGAAAGAGGGCGTTTCTGGGTGTCAACTGACCGTTTTCAGGGAGTGCTTGGAAAAATGCAGGCGTGGCAGAAGAAATGCAGACGTGGCTGGGCATTCGCTGGATGGGTGTGTGACATCAAAAGCCGTCCCTCGGTTGTTAGAATCAACGCACACGAAGTGTAACTACAGTGCTGGTCTTATTTTGAAACGATTTTGCAGGCGCTCTGCTGCTCAAGTGTTCGCACTTCTCCAAAGTGAATATACACTCTCCAGTGGGCAGCGACAATGCGTTTGCATGGCTGCTAAAAACTGCTAGCGAGCAATCAACTCAGAATGAACCCCATAGTGTATTGCAAGAAAATATCTGTAAATCCAATGGTACCGTAAGTGCGGTATATACTCGCACTTCTTTGCGGGGTGAGAACATCTCCCCTAAGTGAAGTCAGCCCTATGAATAGAGTTTGTGTGATCCCTGTGCAGCAGTCACAGAAAGGGTTCATCTCTGCAGTTTGTCACTCAAATTACATTGCTGCATTTTTTCTAGAAGTGGATCTGAGAGCTGTTACCCGCAGACCAGCTACAATAATTATCCTGGGTACTCACTAGACCAGTGGTTCTCAAACTGCACCCTGGGGTGCCTCAGGACACTTGCAGGGGTGCCTTGGATTGGTGGTCCAGGACCAATTCAAAATATTTATAGTTAGTGTTATAGGCAAAACCAGTGCTGTTGGCTGGCAATCATAACATATGTGCACAAGCAGAAGCAAATCCTGTCCCCTACCAAAGGGCCAGTGCTAGGGTGTTTGGCGCCTCCCTGCAAACTATTAATTTGGGCCCTCTCTCCAATACTTAATAAAGGGACAGTGCGCTCCTTAAAAAAAGACGGTGTGGTATCACAAGGAAGGGGCATGGCCACACAATAGCACCCCAAATCAAAATACGCCACACAGTAGCACTATCTTATTGTCATTACACCGCATGTAATAATAATAATAATAATAATAATAATACCCACAGTCGCAGTGCCCTTTATACACATAACCACCATATCAGTGCAGCTTACACACATAATGCCAACAGTAGCAGTGCCCCTTCTACACATGCCCACGGTGGCAATCCTTTACATGGCAAATATCAACCTGGTTTTGCCATGTAAAGGATTGCCACTTTAAAAAACAAACAATAAAAAAAAAAAAACACAACAGGAAAAAACACAAAATCTCTCACTTTCTGATTCTCACACCCTATTACATTCCTCCCTATATATTTAAATGTTTCTATTACTGTATGTTCCCTCTTCCCTTCTCCAAACTATACACATAATCTTTTAGTATTTCCAGGTAAGTTTTGTGATGTAGGCCATGCACAATTTTAGTTGCCCTAATGTATTTACAGCCTTCTGGAGATATGGCTTCTGGAACTGAACACAGGATTCTAAATGTGGCTGTACCAAGGACCTATACAGTTGCATTACAGGTTGAGTATCCCTTATCCAAAATGCTTGGGACCAGAGGAATTTTGGATATCGGATTTTTCTGTATTTTGGAATAATTGCATACCATAACGAGATATTATGGTGATGGGACCTAAATCTAAGCACAGAATGCATTTATGTTTCATATACACCTTATACACACAGCCTGAAGGTCATTTTAGCCAATATTTTTTATAACTTTGTGCATTAAACAAAGTGTGTGTACATTCACAGAATTCATTCATGTGTCATATACACCTTATACACACAGTCTGAAGTTCATTTAATACAATATTTTTAATAACTTTGAGTATTAAACAAAGTTTGTGTACACTGAGCCATCAAAAAACAAAGGTTTCACTATCTCAGTCTCACTCAAAAAAGTCCGTATTTCGGAATATTCCGTATTTCAGAATATTTGCATATGGGATACTCAACCTGTATTACTTTTTTCTGCTACTGGTTCTTTAACCTATGCAAACAAGCATCTGACTTGCCTTTCCTATTGCTTTGTTACATTGCTCACCTGAAATAGTAATACTTAGATAGCTTTCCTCTTGCCATTATAATGCCCTTAATATTATAGTTAGCCTTTGCATTTTTGAGACGTGTATGATTTTGCATTTTTTGGCATTAAATGTTGCCATGTTCTTGACCATTCCTCTAGTCCAGGGGCAGAACTGCCAGAGACAACGGAGTCAGTTGCCGCCGGGCTCCAGCCCTGAAGGGGCTCCAGCCCTAAAGGGGCTTCCTCCATTGCCCCCCGGCTGTTACGTGCCCTTCCTACTAAATAGACAAAGGCGCTACCAGCAGGGTCTCGCAGTTTGTACATTCCATGCCGTAACACCCTTCTTTCCACCTTTTTCAAGACCCAGCCCAGCAGCCTCGCCGCTGCCACCACCGCTAGCTGCAGCACTGCCAGCGGTGGGGTGCCCCTGCTTCTTCTCACACCACAGATAGCTGGGCAGCACTGCAACTGCCTGCCTGATTGCTCCGCCCCCTTCCGGCTCCCAAGCACCTCTGCTGCCCAGTGATCCAGGAGCCTGCTGCTAGGAAGAAGTGGCCGAGCTTCAGCAAGCGAGTCTGGACACTGGCGGAGGAAGCCATGATAACCAGATAATGGGGAGTGGAGAGCCAGTTCCAAGGTAATACTTTATACAGCTGGTTGAGATCCTGGTCGGTGGATATGGATTCCAAGAAAACCCTGGAGGTGCTTCCTTTCAAGGGAGACACTCTCTTTGGAGAAGACCTCAATAAGATTGTAGCTGATCTGGCTACTGCTAAAACAGCTTGCCTACCTCGTATGACTCCTACCACGCAGAAGGCTAAAAGTACTTTCCCTTGGCCCTTTCATCCCTCAGGTAAAGCGTACCAAAGGTCAGGCATACCCAAAGCAAGCTCATGCTTCCAGACCTGCCAAGCCCAGACTGAAGCAAGCCTGGGCTGCCCATCAGCCTGCTTCCAAAACGGACAAGCCTGCCGCATGACGGTGCAGGCCTCCCTCTGGGGGATCCCATGGTGGGGGGCCCGACTTCTAGGCTTGGCATAGAAAGGTATAATTCTAAGCTAGAGAATTCTGTTTGGAGCTCACCTTGTACTTTGTGAAGAAATAATCAGCATTGTGGCTGAGCAGATACATGTAGTGTGTGGCTGCAAACTGCATGGATCTGCTGCGTTGTAATGCTGATACTTTTTTTTTGCAAAGTACCAATAGCTTCATATAATGTTCACAATTTTTACGCAGGATCAAATAGCTCAATAGGTAGGGTGTTTGATTAGAATTCAACAGGTTATAGGTTTGAATCCTGGGTATGGTAGTTTGAGATGTGTTATTTAATAAAGTATGTTGTTCTGACTGCTGGGATATCATACTAAATAAATGGAGTTGATCAATTTTTTTTTATTTTTTTTTTAAACTAGGGACAATTTCCAGATACTTTTCTTTATAACTGAGATTGCCCCCTGGAACTTCACATCAGTTGACAACTATGCATGAGTGGGCAGTGCTTGCTCTGGATCTGCCCACCCATTTATGTGCCGTCATAAAAGAAAGCACAACTGACAGTTATCCTGGGCGTACACTACACAATTATCTGTCAGGCTATCTATCCAGTCTGGATGGATGGAATGAAAATCTGATCTGGTAATGTATAGTAGCAAATGTCAATTAACCATTTGCTCCCAAACACTAGAAAAGTGGTCAAAAATGGTCATTACACAAATTGGTTAAACCCAAAATTTAACCAATTTGTTTAGGGGACCATGTTTGTCCATTTTCTAGTGTTTGAGAGTAAATCGTTGATGGTCATTTGCTCACATAGATAACCGGATTTCTATTCCAACCAGCCAGTGTTGGAGATATGGTCTGCCAGATTACATAATGCATACCAGAGCCATAACTAGACTTTTTGGTGCCCTGTGACAGAGAATTATATGCCCCCCCCCTCCCCTCCCCATTTTTGCAATATGGACAAAAGGCGCATGCCTTGTGGGGAAGGGGCATAACAAGATTGGTCTCAGAGAAAGCACATGAGATATGAAGATATATCTAGTATACTTGACACTCAATGGTTTGTGGTATTGCCGGGGTGCCCTCCTTAAATGCATATACAGTCACACATGGCGTGTTTGTGCAAATGGCATATCAGCAGTCAGCACTAACTGGTGACATGCCATTTGTACAAGTAAGCCATGTGTGACTAATATATAAACATACTTTATTAAATAACACCTCAAACTATCATACCCAGGATTCAAATCTATAACCTGTTGAATTCTAATCAAACACCCTACCCATTGAGCTACTTGATCCTGCATCTATTCTAACCTCCAAAAACAGATTCAGTTGCATTTTCCAGCGTGTTTTGTTTGCGCCTTTGCAAATGTCTTACATCGACAAACTTATTTAGTACTATTTTGCAAATAGGGTTACATTGTCGCAACATTGTGTTCCCTAATTGCTTGATTTTTTAAATGCAACAATTGATAAAGACACCTGATAATTGCTCTGTGGAGTGTTATTTTGTGTCTACTTCTTATCTACATTTAATTACCTACCTCTAATCAAGGCATTTTTAAATGCTGGGGGCTGCCAGGACGTGAGGCCTACCTAGACTTTAGATCGGAATTTGAATGTACTTGTGAACTAACTTAATTTCCTACTTCTAAATTCATTCCTAAATTCACTACTTACATTAATCCTGTAGTTGAGCATTTTGAGCCTTCAATTGTGGGTATTGTTTTGTGTCCAGACCAGCAGCTGGTGGTGTGCATTTGCTGGAAAGGCATCGAAGACCTCCGATATGCTGCATCTCCTGATGTGTGTCTCCATCAAGTGGCTGTCAGCAAATGCATGCTAGACACCCCATTCCAAGCTGATTGTGACATCACGGAACATGCATCATAGAACAGGCATGCCAGAATATGGGTCTTCAACCTGCGACCCTCCAGCTGCTGTGGAACTACATATACCAGCATGCCCTGCCTCAGTTTTAGCATACCTTAATAGCAAAACTGTGGCAGGGCATGCTGGGATGTGTAGTTTCACAGCAGCTGGAGGGCCACAGGATGAAGACCCATGTGCTAGAGCCAAGCCGCAGGTACATTGAATGCTAGCAAGCTGAATGTTTAAATCCTTTTTGTTCCGCAGCATTCCAATGCGGAAGATTCCATGGAACCAGAGATTATTCCATTGAGAAGGACATGCTGCCTGGATGACTGCACTGTGCAAATTAAATCACGGAGCCAGTTGGCTTGTGGGTGGCTCTGGTGACTGGGTGGTTGGGTGGGCGGTGTGTCAGAGGTGGAGCACATGCAAATGAATGTGTATCATCCTGCTAGTGAGAGTGAAAACTCATGCAGGAGTGTGCCTGCTTGTCAGTGGGTTATGCACCTTGCCAGGCGTCAAATCTACATGGAGCAGCTGGAGGGGACAAGAGCAGGTTTGCAAAATATAGATAGAAGAGCATATATGCTGGCGCATTCTCCATGATTGTGTCAGCTTATGTTTTGGTGCACTGCACTTTCCTCCACTAAGTTTTAGCCATTTTGGTTAAACGCAAGTGTAGTTGCTTCTCGCCCTTTTGGCTGTGATCTTGTATCGTGGTTGAAGAGTCTGCTGGAGGGATTGTTTTCTTCATTGACGAGAGACTGAAGATATTACAGGATGGAAGGCTTGGGAACACTATCTGTTTTTCAGTTGTGGAAGAGTTGAAAGACAGCTTTTACTTGCCAATATCTCTCTTTTGCAAAGAGCTACGCATTGGAAAATTCAGGGCTATACCGTGTAGATGAAGCACTAACAGGAGGCTTTAAAATTTTCATTCTAGTTTCCTTCGTTTGGGAGAAAAATGCAAAGGTACAAGACAGCTTTTCCTTGCCAATATCTCTCTTTTGCAAAGAGCTGCACATTGGAAAATTCAGGGCTATGCCGTGTAGATGATGGCCTAACAGGAGGCTTTAAAATTTTCTTTCTAGTGTCCTTCGTTTGGGAGAAAAATGCAAAGGTACAAGACAGCTTTTCCTTGCCAATATCTCTCTTTTGCAAAGAGCTACGCATTGGAAAATTCAGGGCTATGCCGTGTAGATGATGGCCTAACAGGAGGCTTTAAAATTTTCTTTCTAGTGTCCTTCGTTTGGGAGAAAAATGCAAAGGTACAAGACAGCTTTTCCTTGCCAATATCTCTCTTTTGCAAAGAGCTACGCATTGGAAAATTCAGGGCTATACCGTGTAGATGAAGCACTAACAGGAGGCTTTAAAATTTTCATTCTAGTGTCCTTCGTTTGGGAGAAAAATGCAAAGGTAGCTTGTGCCATCGCCACTCTGCTCCTTGTGCCGCCTTGGCGGTTTACATGAGCCACTGCGGTGACGTTGTCTGACTGGATCAGAACCGGTTGGTCGCAAAGTAAGGTCTCCGCTTGACGTAGGGCATTGTATATGGCCCCTAGTTTCAGGATGTTGATGTGAAGACAAGTCTCTTGACTTGACCAAAGACCTTGGAAATTTCTTCCCTGTGTGACTGCTCCCCAACCTTGGAGGCTTGCATCTGTGGTCACCAGGATCCAGTCCTGAATGCCGAATCTGCGTCACTCGAGAAGGTGAGCACTCTGCAGCCACCACAGGAGTGATACCCTGACCCTGGGGGACAGGGTGATCAACCAATGCATCTGTAAATGTGACCCAGACCACTTGTCCAGTAGGTCCCATTGGAAAGTATTCGCATGGAACCTGCCGAATGGAGTGGCTTTGTATGATGCCACCATCTTTCCCAGGACTCGAGTGCAGTGATGCACTGACACAAGTTTTGGTTTCAATAGGTTCCTGACAAGAGTCATGAGTTCCTGGGCCTTTTCTATCAGGAGATAAACCCTCTTCTGGTCTGTGTCCAGAATCATGCCCAAGAAAGACAGACGAGTCGTAGGAACCAACTGCGACTTTGGGATATTGAAAATCCAGCCGTGTTGCTGTAACACTTTCAGTGAAAGTGATACGCTGTTCAGCAACTGCTCTCTTGATCTCGCTTTTATGAGATCGCTCAAGTACGGGATAATTGTGACACCTTGCTTGCGCAGGAAAACCATCATTTCCACCATTACCTTGGTGAAAATTCTCTGGGCCGTGGAGAGACCAAACAGCAACGTCTGAAATTGGCAATGACAGTCCTGTACCGCAAATCTGAGGTACGACTGATGAGATGGATAAATTTGGACATGAAGGTATGCATCCTGTACACAAATGCGGACAACAGGTGTCAAGCCGTGTGTTGCCTTTGTCAAGCTGTAATAAGTAGGGGTAAGGACGTTAACCACCTCAGAACATCCTCCCTTATACGTCACCTGCAGCGCATTAATCATAAGTCAGTGACAAGTTCAAAAACTTTGGATGACAGCGGAAGCAGTCCACTGACCACTAAATCCCTTCCTCTTGTAACCAAGCTCCTGCAAACCACACCACCAACTCCCTCAGTGTCAATTTCCTCCTTAGACAGGAGAGCCAATAGTCCTGCAGGCCATGTCACTGGCAAGTCTGACGAGTCCTCTCCTGCCTGGGATTCCTCCGATGCATCCTTGAGTGTAACGCCTACTGCTGCTGGCGCTGCTGTTGTTGCTGCTGGGAGTCGATCGTCATCCCAGAGGGGAAGTCGGAAGACCACTTGTACTACTTCCAGTAGGCAATTGACTGTCCAACAGTCCTTTGCGAGGAAAATGAAATATCACAGCAGTCATCCTGCTGCAAAGCGGATAACTCAGGTCTTGTCAGCCTGGGTGGTGAGAAACGTGGTTCCGGTATCCATCGTTAATTCAGTGGCAACTAGAGACTTGATTGAGGTACTGTGTCCCCGGTACCAAATGCCATCTAGGTTCCATTTCTCTAGGCAGGCGATACCGAAAATGTACACAGACCTCAGAAAAAGAGTCACCAGTGTCCTAAAAAATGCAGTTGTACCCAATGTCCACTAGTCCACATGTCCGTGGTTAAGTGGAGCAGGGCAGACTCAGGACTATATGACTGTGACAGCCCACTGGGTAGATGTATTGCCTCCCGCAGCAAGGACAGCAGCGGCGGCACCAGTAGCAGCATCTCGCAAATGCCAACTCGTTCCTAGGCAGGCTACGCTTTGTATCACCGCTTTCCATAAGAGGCACACAGCTGACAACCTCTTACGGAAACTGAGGAACATCATCGCAGAATGGCTTACCCCAATTTGACTCTCCTGGGGATTTGTGACATCGGACAACGCCACCAATATTGTGCGTGCATTACATCTGGGCAAATTCCAGCACGTCCCATGTTTTGCACATACATTGAATTTGGTGGTGCAGAATTATTTAAAAAACGACAGGGGCATGCAAGAGATGCTGTCGGTGGCCCGAAGAATTGCGGGCCACTTTCTGCATTCAGCCACCGCGTGCCGAAGACTGGAGCACCACCAAACATTCCTGAACCTGCCCTGCCATCCTCTGAAGCAAGAGGTGGTAACGAGGTGGAATTCAACCCTCTATATGCTTCAGAAGATGGAGGAGCAGCAAAAGGCCATTCAAGCCTATACATCTACCCACGATATAGGCAAAGGAGGGGGAATGCACCTGACTCAAGCGCAGTGGAGAATGATTTCAACGTTGTGCAAGGTTCTGCAATCCTTTGAACTTGCCACACGTGAAGTCAGTTCAGACACTGCCAGCCTGAGTCAGGTCATTCCCCTCATCAGGCTTTTGCAGAAGAAGCTGGAGACATTGAAGGAGGAGCTAAAACAGAGCGATTACGCTAGGCATGTGGGACTTGTGGATGGAGCCCTTAATTCGCTTAACCAGGATTCAATCTGTTGAAATCAGAGCAATAAATTTTGGCCACCGTGCTCGATCCTAGATTTAAAACCTACATTGTATCTCTCTTTCCTGCAGACACAAGTCTGCAGAGGTTCAAAGACCTGCTGGTGAGAAAATTGTC
>NW_026969620.1:0-33794 GCF_028390025.1 Pseudophryne corroboree
CCTCCCACTATGACCCTCCTCCAAGCCTCAGTTACGATACTGTGCCCGGACGAGCGTACACAATATAGGAAGGATTTTGAATCCCGGGTAAGACTCATACCAGCCACACCAATCACACCGTACAACTCGTGATATGAAACCCAGTTAACAGTATGAAACAATAGAGCCTCTCAACAGATGGCTCAACAATAACCCGATTTAGTTAACAATAACTATTTACAAGTATTGCAGATAAACCGCACTTGGGATGGGCGCCCAGCATCCACTACGGACTATGAGAAATAGAATTACCGGTGAGTAAATTCCTATTTTCTCTGACGTCCTAGTGGATGCTGGGAACTCCGTAAGGACCATGGGGATTATACCAAAGCTCCCAAACGGGCGGGAGAGTGCGGATGACTCTGCAACACCGAATGAGAGAACTCCAGGTCCTCCTCAGCCAGGGTATCAAATTTATAGAATTCTGCAAATGTGTTTGCCCCTGACCAAGTAGCAGCTCGGCAAAGTTGTAAAGCCGAGACCCCTCGGGCAGCCGCCCAAGATGAGCCCACCTTCCTTGTGGAATGGGCATTGACAGATTTTGGCTGTGGCAGGCCTGAATTGTACTACAAATCCAACGAGCAATAGTCTGCTTAGAAGCAGGAACACCCAGCTTGTTGGGCACATATAGGATAAACAACGAGTCAGATTTTCTGACTCCAGCCGTTCTGGAAACATAAATTTTCAGGGCCCTGACCACGTCTAACAACTTGGAGTCCTCCAAGTCCCAAGTAGCCGCAGGCACCACAATAGGCTGATTCAGGTGAAACGCTGACACCACCTTAGGTAGAAACTGGGGACGGGTCCTCAATTCTGCCCTATCCATATGGAAAATCAGATAAGGGCTTTTACAAGACAAAGCCGCCAATTCTGATACTAACCACTTTCCACGTGATATATTTCAGATCCACGGTTTTTAGTGGTTCAAACCAATGTGATTTTAAGAAACTCAACACCACGTTGAGATCCCAAGGTGCCACAGGAGGCACAAACGGGGGCTGAATATGCAGCACTCCCTTTACAAATGTCTGAACTTCAGGTACTGAAGCTAGTTTTTTCTGAAAGAAAATCGACAGAGCCGAGATCTGTACCTTAATGGAACCCAGTTTTAGGCCCATATTCACTCCTGCTTGCAGGAAATGCAGTAATCGACCTAGTTGAAATTCCTCTGTTGGGGCCTTTGCGGCCTCACACCATGCAACATATTTTCGCCATATGCGGTGATGATTTGCTGTAACTTCTTTCCTGGCTTTAATAAGCGTAGGAAGGACTTCCTCCGGAATGCCCTTTTCCTTCAGGATCCGGTGTTCAACCGCCATGCCGTCAAACGCAGCCGCAGTAAGTCTTGGAACAGACAGGGCCCCTGCTGGAGCAGGTCTTGTCTGAGCGGCAGAGGCCACGGGTCCTCTGAGATCATCTCTTGAAGTTCTGGGTACCACGCTCTTCTTGGCCAATCCGGATCCACGAGAATTGTGTTTACTCCTCACTTTCTTATTATTCTCAATACCTTTGGTATGAGCGGCAGAGGAGGGAACACATAAACTGACTGGTACACCCACGGTGTTACCAGAGCGTCCACCGCTATCCCCTGAGGGTCTCTTGACCTGGCGCAATACCTCTCTAGTTTTTTTGTTTAGCCGGGACGCCATCATGTCCACCTGTGGACGACCCCACTGATTTGCAATCATTTGGAAGACTTCTGGATGAAGTCCCCACTCTCCCGGGTGGAGGTCGTGCCTGCTGAGAAAGTCTGCTTCCCAGTTGTCTACACCCGGAATGAACACTGCTGACAGTGCTAGTACATGATTTTCCGCCCATCGGAGAATTCTTGTGGCTTCTGCCATTGCCATCCTGCTTCTTGTGCCGCCCTGTCGATTCACATGGGCGACTGCCGTGATGTTGTCTGACTGGATCAGCACCGGCTGATGTAGGAGCAGGGATTTTGCTTGACTTAGGGCATTGTAGATGGCCCTTAGGTCCAGAATATTTATGTGAAGAGAAGTCTCCTGACTTGACCATAGTCCTTGGAAGTTTCTTCCCTTTGTGACTGCCCCCCAGCCTCTCAGGCTGGCATCCGTGGTCACCAGGACCCAGTGCTGTATGCCGAATCTGCGGCCCTCCAGAAGATGAGCACTCTGCAGCCACCATAGAAGAGACACCCTGGTTCTTGGAGACAGGGTTATCAAGCGATGCATCTGAAGATGCGATCCGGACCACTTGTCCAACAGATCCCACTGAAAAATTCTGGCATGGAACCTGCCGAATGGAATTGCTTCGTACGAAGCTACCATCTTTCCCAGGACCCGCGTGCAGTGATGCACCGATACCTGTTTTGGTTTCAGGAGGTCTCTGACTAGAGAAGACAGCTCCCTGGCTTTCTCCTCCGGGAGAAACACTTTTTTCTGGGCTGTGTCCAGAATCATCCCCAGGAACAGTAGACGTGTCGTCGGTACCAGCTGTGACTTTGGGATATTCAGAATCCAGCCGTGCTGGCGCAGCACTACCTGAGATAGTGCTACTCCCACCAACAACTGCTCCTTGGACCGTGCCTTTATTAGGAGATCGTTCAAGTACGGGATAATTAAAACTCCCTTTCTTCGAAGGAGTATCATCATTTCCGCCATAACCTTGGTAAATACCCTTGGTGCCGTGGAGAGTCCAAACGGCAACGTCTGGAATTGGTAATGGCAGTCCTGTACCACAAATCTGAGGTACTCCTGGTGAGGATGGTAAATGGGGACATGCAGGTATGCATCCTTGATGTCCAGAGATACCATGTAATCCCCCTCGTCCAGGCTTGCAATAACCGCCCTGAGCGATTCCATCTTGAACTTGAATTTTATTATATATGTGTTCAAGGATTTCAAATTTAAAATGGGTCTCACCGAACCATCTGGTTTCGGTACCACAAATAGTGTGGAATAGTAACCCCGACCTCGTTGAGGTAGGGGTACCTTGATTATCACCTGCTGGGAATACAGCTTGTGAATTGCCGCTAGCACCGCCTCCCTGTCTGAGGGAGCAATCGGCAAGGCAGATTTTAGGAACCGGTGGGGTGGAGCCGCCTCGAATTCCAGCTTGTACTCCTGAGATACTACTTGAAGGATCCAGGGATCCACTTGCGAGCGAGCCCACTGATCGCTGACATTTTTGAGGCGGGCCCCCACCGTACCTGGCTCCGCCTGTGGAGCCCCACCGTCATGCGGCGGACTTAGAAGAAGCGGGGGAGGACTTTTGCTCCTGGGAACCTGCTGTTTGTTGCAGCCTTTTTCCCCTACCTCTGCCCCTAGACAGAAAAGAGCCTCCTTTTCCCCGCTTGCTTTTCTGTGTCCGAAAGGACTGAACCTGATAAAATGGCGCCTTCTTAGGCTGTGAGGGGACATGGGGTAGAAATGCTGACTTCCCAGACGTTGCTGTGGCAACTAGGTCGGAGAGACCATCCCCAAATAATTCCTCCCCCTTATAAGGCAAAACTTCCATGTGCCTTTTGGAATCTGCATCTCCTGTCCACTGGCGAGTCCATAAGCATCTCCTAGCAGAAATGGACAATGCACTTACTTTAGATGCCAGCCGGCAGATTTCCCTCTGTGCATCTCTCATATACAAGACTGAATCTTTGATATGGTCAATTGTTAGCAGAATCGTGTCTCTGTCTAACGTGTCAATATTTTTCTGACAGTTTATCTGACCACGCAGCTGCAGCACTGCACATCCATGCTGACGCAATAGCTGGTCTAAGTATAATGCCTGAGTGTGTGTAAACAGACTTCAGGATCGCCTCCTGCTTTCTATCAGCAGGCTCCTTAAGGGCGGCCGTATCCTGTGACGGTAGTGCCACCTTTTTAGACAAACGTGTGAGCGCTTTATCCACCCTAGGGGGTGTTTCCCAGCGTAACCTATCCTCTGGCGGGAAAGGGAACGCCATTAGTAGCTTCTTAGAAATTACTAATTTTTTATCAGGGGAAAGCCACGCTTCCTCATACACCTCATTTAATTCATCTGAAGGGGGAAAAACTACGGGTATTTTTTTCTCCCCAATCATAATACCCTTTTTTGTGGTACCTGGATGTAAATCAGAAATGTTTAGCACCTCTTTCATTGCTTCAATCATGCAGTGAATGGCCCTGACTGGCATTAGATTCGACTCATCCTCGTCGACACTGGTGTCAGTATCCGTGTCGACATCTACATTTGCCACTTGAGATAGCGGGCGTTTTAGAGCCCCTGATGCCCCTTGAGACACCTGGACAGGCACGAGCTGAAGACTCGGCTGTCCCACAGTTGGCATGTCGTCAAATTTTTTATGTAAAGAGTCTATACGTGCACTCATTTCTTTCCATAAGCTCATCCACTCAGGTGTCTGCCCCCCAGGGGGTGACATCCCTTCTAAAGGCATCTGCTCCGCCTCCACATCATTATCCTCATCAAACATGTCGACACAGCCGTACCGACACACTCCACACACACAGGGAATGCTCAAACAGAGGACAGGACCCACAAAAAGCCCTTTGGGGGGACAGAGTGAGAGTATGCCAGCACACCAGAGCGCTATATATACACAGGGACTAACTGAGTTATGTCCCTAATAGCTGCTTTTCAATAAAATATATTATATATACTGCCAAATTTAATGCCCCCCCCCTCTCTTTTCCCTCTTACTGGTACTGTAGATTGCAGGGAAGAGCCAGGGAGCTTCCTTCCAGCGGAGTTGTGAGGGAAATATGGCGCCAGTGTGCTGAGGAGATAGGCTCCACCCCTTTTTTGTGGCCTATTCTCCCGCTTTTTATGGACTTCTGGCAGGGGTATTTACCTCATATATAGCCCCTGGGGCTATATATTGAGGTATTTTAGCCAGCCAAGGTGTTTTTATTGCTGCCTCAGGGCGCCCCAGCGCCCTGCACCCTCAGTGACCAGAGTGTGAAGTGTGTGAGAGGAGCAATGGCGCACAGCTGCAGTGCTGTGCGCTACCTTGGTGAAGACTGAGTCTTCATGCCGCCGATTTTCCGGACCATCTTCTTGCTTCTGGCTCGGTAAGGGGGACGGCGGCGCGGCTCCGGGACCGAACATCAAGGCTGGGCCTGCGGTCGATCCCTCTGGAGCTAATGGTGTCCAGTAGCCTAAGAAGCCCAATCCAGCTGCAAGCAGGCGAGTTCGCTTCTTCTCCCCTTAGTCCCTCGCTGCAGTAGCCTGTTGCCAGCAGGTCTCACTGAAAATAAAAAAAATCTAAGACTATTACTTTCTAAGAGCTCAGGAGAGCCCCTAGTGTGCATCCAACCTCGGCCGGGCACGAAATCTAACTGAGGCTTGGAGGAGGGTCATAGTGGGAGGAGCCAGTGCACACCAGGTAGTCTAAGATCTTTCTAGAGTGCCCAGCCTCCTTCGGAGCCTGCTATTCCCCATGGTCCTTACGGAGTTCCCAGCATCCACTAGGATGTCAGAGAAATATAGATAGACTAAAATCTCTATTAAAGATATGAAATAAAGTTGTTTAAAAACAAAAGATTTCCGTTGAGTCTTTTTATTTGTCTTTGTATTATCTTATTTCCAGATAATTGTTGCTATGGTGACAGAAACAATTTCCTGTTAACGTGTCACTTGTGTTGTTACTTTTGTGTCCACATAATATCAGTGTTGCTGTGTATAAATATCCCGTCTGGTGTATAAAGGTGGGTACACACGCTGCCATTGTGACTATGCAATTTCCCTTGAAGTATCCAGAGCCCAGAACCACCAATAGTGACTATGTACTTGCAATTTTGGCTATGTCTGATTTTGACAGCTCATTTGAATAGTGGGATGACATTATTGGGGGAGGGGGACTCTTTCTGTATGCGTTTCGGGTCTGGGGTGACTCAAGGCATGCCTTGAAAAAGTCACTCCAGACTCGAAACGCGTTGCCCAAAGGAGGTCTTTGCACAGGTGAGGTGGATGTGTGTGTGTCTCCCATGTAAGGTAAGACCTATTTTATTTCTCTATATTTGGCATTTGGAGCTTCGTTACCGGACCTCAGCTCAACAAAATCATATATTCTTCCTTGCTGGGATCTCGCACAACCCCCCTCCCCCTAAGGCTTGTATGTTTATTTTTTCAACCATTTTAAACCATTTATTAAATAAATTGTACCTTTATTGCATCACTGTACAAGTCTATTTGACGCAGAGACCTTTATATGTGGAGTTATGCTGTATTCATTGTGAGTAATGGTACGCTTGAGACGTACCTTATGATAACGATACCTTGATGTGTGTTATACTGTTCCTCACTATGTAAGTGAGGTATGCTGTTTCTAAGATCACCTGCATATCTTATTTGTGGGGTTAAGATATAAAGAAACCATTATAAGGGTTATCGCACATTATATTGTGTAAGTGAGGTACGCCACCTCTAATCTACTAAAAAAAGATCATTCACTTTCATAAGGAGTACCGCATTATAATCTCGTGTATGGAATAATCTTGAACATACAGTTGGGCAAAAAAGTATTTGGACAGCCACCATTTGTGCAAGTTGACTCACTTAAAACGATGAGCGAGGTCTGTAATTTCCATCATAGGTACACTTCAACTGTGAGAGACAGAATCTGGAAATCACATTGTATGATTATTAAACAATGTATTTGTATATTCTTGCGGAAAATAAATATTTGGACAATCAGAAAGTTTAACTCAATACTTTGTAATATAACCTCGGTTGGCAATTACAGAGGTCAAACGTTTCCTGTAGTTCTTGACCAGGTATGCACACATTGTAGCAGGTATTTTGGCCTACTCTTCCATGCTGATCTTCTCTAGATCTGTCATGTTTTGAGGCTGTCACTGGGCAAGCAACACGGACTTTCAACTCCCTCCACAGATTTTCTACTGGGTTGAGGTCTGGAGACTGGCTAGGCCACTCCAGGACCTTGAAATGCTTCTTACGGAGCCACTCAGTTGCCCAGGCAGTGTGTTTGGGGTCATTGTCATGCTGGAAGACCCAGCCACGTTCCATCTTCAATGATCTTACTTAGGGAAGGAGATTTTTCCCAAAATCTCATGATACATGGCCCCATTCATCCTCTCCTTAATACGGATCAGTCGTCCTATCCCCTTTGCAGAAAAGCAGCCCGAAAGCATGATGTTTCCACCCCCATGCTTCACAGTGGGTATGGTGTTCTTGGGATGCTATTGATCATTCTCCCTCCAAACACGGCGAGTGGAGTTTATACCAAAAAGTTTGATTTTTCTCTCATCTGACCACATTACATCCTCCCAGTCATCCTCTGGATCAGGCCTGGCCAACCTGTGGCTCTCCAGCTGTTGTAAAACTACAGTTCCCATCATGCTTTGCCACAGTTTTGCTATTAGGGGAGGCTAAAACTGTGGAAGGGCATGCTGGGATGTGTAGTTTCACAACATCTGGAGAGCCACAGGTTGGCCAGGCCTGCTCTGGATCATCCAGATGGTCACTGGTAAACTTTAGATGGGCCTGGACATGTGCTGGCTTAAGCAGGGGGACCTTTTGGGCACTGCAGGATTTCAATCCACGATGACGTAGTGTGTTACTAATGGTAACCTTTGTGACTGTGGTCCCAGCTCTCTTGAGGTCATTGACCAGGTCCCCCCGTGTAGTTCTTGGCTGATTCCTTACCACTCTCAAGATCACTGATACCCCACGAGGTGAGATCTTGCATGGAGCCCCAGGTCGAGGGAGATTGTCAGTGATCTTGTATTTCTTCCATTTTTTTATAATTGTGCCAGCAGTTGATCTCTTCTCACCAAGCTGATTGCCTATTGTCGAGTAGCTCATCCCAGCCTTGTGCAGCTCTACAATTTTATCCCTGGTGTCCTTAGACAGCTCTCTGGTCTTGGCCATGGTGGAGAGGTAGAAGTCTGACTGAGGGTGTGGACAAGTGTCTTTTATACAGATAACCAGTTCAAACAGGAGCCATTAATACAGGTAATGAGTGGAGGATAGAAGAGCTTCTTATAGAAGAAGTAACAGGTCTGTGAGAGCCAGAAATCTTGCTGCTTCGTAGGTGTCCAAATATTTATTTTCCTCAAGAAAATACAAGTAAATTGTTTAAAAAATGTACAATATGTTTTCCTGTTTATTTTCCAGATTCTGTCTCTCACAGTTGAAGTGACCTATGATGGAAATTACACACCTCTCTCATCTTTTTAGGTGGGTCAACTTGCACAATCGGTGGCTGTCCAAATACTTTTTTTGCCCCACTGTAGATACATCCACATATTTCATTGGAAGTTTCTACACATAATTTCCGTACCATTATGTCTTCTATGTACCTGTGCGTCCACTCTGACAGCACAGAAAGAGGATGTCTATTGGATCAAGGAATTCCAGTTATCATAATTAACTTAGGATAGGTGTTTAATATAATTTTCCGTATCATTTACCACACGTCCATTTATATAGGCACAGACGCGCCATCCTATTCACATTCCCCTGTTTCTATAGTTCTAATTTGGACTTGTTGGGATAAGTCCTTTTTGTGAAATGAAGAGGCAGCCACTGTACCAAATGAAGCACCAGGAAGACTCCCACCTACATTTTACAACAAGAAGATAATTGTTTGGGCCAAGAAACACAAGGAATGGACATTAGACAAGTGCAAAACTGTACTTTGATCTAATGAGTAAAAATTTGAGTCTTTTTTGTTCCAACCACCGTGACTTTGTGAGACGCAGAGAAGGTGAGCGGATTGTTTCTGCTAGAGATGTGCGGGTTCGGTTTTACTTGTATTTACTCGGTTCTCAAAGCGCCATCTTATTGGCTCACGGACATCACATGTTTGGGATAGCCAATAAAAAAAATCCGGATAAAACTGAACTGGCGTTAATTCTGGCGTTACATCCGAACCCACTCATCTCTAGTTTCTGCATGTGTGGTTCCCACTGTGAAGCATGGAGGAGGTGTGATGGTGTGAGGGTGCTTTGCTGGTGACACTGTTGGTGATTTATTCAAAATTCAAGGCACACTTAACCAGCATGGCTACCACAGTATTCTGCAGCGCCATGCCATCCCATCTGGTTTGCGCTGACTGGGACCATCATTTGTTTTTCAACAAGACAATGACCCCAAACACGCCTCCAGGCTAAATAAGGGCTACCTGACTAAGAAGGAAAGTGATGGAGTGCTGACCTCCACAATCACCTGACCTAAACCTAATTGAGATGGTTTGGGATGAGTTGGACCACAGAATGAAGGAAAAGCAGCCAATAAGTGCTCAGCACCTCTGGGAACTCCTTCAAGACTGTTGGAAAACCATTCCAGGAGACTACCTCATGAAGCTGATTGAGAGAATGCCAAGAGTGTACAAAGCTGTCATCAAAGCAAAGGGGGGCTACTTTGAGAAATCTAAAATATAAAACAGATTTTGATGCACAGTAACAGTTTTTTATTAACAACATAATTCTATATGTGCTATTTCATAGTTGTGATTTCTTCAGTATTAATCTACAATATAGAAAATACTTAAATAAAAACCATTGAATAAGAAGGTGTGTCCAAACTTTTGACTGGTACTGTACATACACTACCACTATCTACAGGCCAAACAACACACATAATTATGGCTGCAAATATTACTATACATTTACGTGCTAACAAACACACTCATGCAAACAGAAATGCCACAGTGTGCATTACTCACCGTCAAGTATTTGGTGGCGCAGCTGCACCAGCAAATGCGGCTGACGGCGGTGGAGGTCAGACCACTGCCACTCGAGTTGTGCAATGGTCCGCCGCATGTGGACCTTCACCCGTGTGCCACGTGCGGATCTCCGCGTAGGCCACACGCTTTCGGGAGTTAAACACGTATGTGCCCGTGCGGCCTATGCAGCGGTCCATGACCATGGTGAGGAGCCGCAGTTCCCGCATACTGAAGGCGGCAGCTGGCATGGTGCCAATGGCGTATTCATCACAAATGCTAATATTTATACTGTCTGCCTACTGTTGATTGGCCGTCATCTGTGATGCTGACATATATTGATAAACTTTATTGCTATTACTGCAAGTTAACAGTCTGGTACGTGTTCTCAGTTGTGAACACAATTGCCAGTCTATGCTACTGCTAGTGGAGCTTCTGCAAACAAACTTACCAAAATTCTCTGCTCTTCCTTCATCTAAACATTGCAGGATTGTTGTATTAGTGTGTTTTTGTTTTTATGTTATAAAATAAATATATCTTAAGACACATGAATGCATGATAACAAAAACATATATGTAGCATTTTAAAATAAAAACACTCAAAAAAAAAGTGTCAAACACATTACCACATTGTTAATATATATATATATATATATATATATATAGACAAGAAAAACACTACTGGTGTTGATTAAATATTTACATGCTTTTTTAATGTTTAAACCATAATTTTAATTTCTTTTTCATCCACTAGGGGTCACTGGAGTACTCTTGGGATATGGATGGGGCGTTAGTAGGGACAGGCACATTTAAATATTTAAATTAGTAACCCTCCACCCCTTCCATACTCCCAAAGGACCAGTGTGCTTTTTGTGCCTCACAGAGAATGGCACACGTGGAGGATTCTCCACAAGTCTCTTCTATTTTTGAAAGATTTTTTCTTCTTTACACTCAATCCCTTCCCAGCCTATTAAGAAGCTTGGGTCCGCAATTGTTGGTGCTGCCTGCAGCAATTGGCTTGTTGGCGCTCAGGAGAGGAGCACCGCCATAGACCAAACTCAGCTAAGCTGATTGCAGCCTGGGACTGCCAAAGGAGCTGGACAGAGCTTGTGAAGAGAAGCCCCGTCATGGGTGGTCATTCCGAGTTGTTCGCTCGTTATTTTTTTCTCGCAACGGAGCGATAAGTCGCTAATGCGCATGCGCAATGTCCGCACTGCGACTGCGCCAAGTAAATTTGCTAAGAAGTTAGGTATTTTACTCACGGCATTACGAGGTATTTTCTTCGTTCTGGTGATCGGAGTGTGATTGACAGGAAGTGGGTGTTTCTGGGGGGAAACAGGCCGTTTTATGGGTGTGTGCGGAAAAACACTACAGTTTCTGGGAAAAACGCGGGAGTGGCTGAAGAAACGGAGGAGTGTCTGGACGAACGCTGGGTGTGTTTGTGATGTCAAACCAGGAACGACAAGCACTGAACTGATCGCAGATACCGAGTAAGTGTGGAGCTACTCAGAAACTGCTAAGAAGTGTGTATTCACAATTTTGAGAATCTTTTGTTCGCAATTTTACTATGCTAAGATACACTCCCAGTAGGCGGCGGCTTAGCGTGTGCAAAGCTTCTAAAAGCAGCTTGCGAGCTAACAACTCGGAATGAGGGCCATAGTCTCCACTAATCTCAGGTAATGAGCGGGCAGGCAGCTCACGCTGCTGCCACTCCCTTGCTTTGTCTTACTGAGGGTGAGGGGCGGTCAGCTCACTCTGCTGCCCACCATGTAGGGACTATGTTTTATTTTATGTGTGTCCCCTTGCTGCCCCGCCCAGCCACAGCCTGCCCAGCAGCTGCCACTGGGCACAAAGCCGCTGCTGTTCCCCTGCCTTTGGTTCCCTGCCCACTGCCGCTCCGCCTCCCTCGCACGGTTTGCTTCTGCTAACCGCTACCCTCCAGATCTCCAGAGCTGCAAACAGTGGGTGCTGCGGCTCTGTCTTCACACAGGGGAGAGAGGGGAGGCTGACTGTGGATAGCTCTCACTGCTGCTGCGTTCCACCAGTGAAGGGGGAGATCGCGGGTGAGAGGGAGGCCCCATAACTAAGCTGCATTTTAATGCAGCAAGCAGCTCTCAGGCTATTAAGCCTGTGTTGATTATGGGGGTGCTTAGTACTATGGGGGTAGTTCCGCAACAGGCTAAGGTTACAGACAATAACCACTAATGGATAATGGTCTGAGTCAGTAAGGTACATGAACGGGAAAAACAGAGGAGAAAGACTCTATGCTGGGGCACTCTTTCGTAAAAAATGACTAGACAGTAAAATATCACTGGTCCAGTGAACAAGCCTACCTATAGGTGAGACGGTCCGTTTGGATAGTGGGATTTGTGGGACTGGGCAGCCCACACCCACCAAAGGGAACAAGTAAGCGCCCACTTGGACCACATCTTGGAAATAATGTCCTTCATTTATATGCTTATCTCCATAATCAATTGTTTTTTGTGTGGTATTCCAAATTATATGATGCTAGAGATATTTAAGCATTAATTGAGATTCTGCAGTATTTTTCAACACTTAGGAATACGTGCTAATCATATTTATGTATATCTAACCATCTTTTATACTGAGTTTTTCCTGTTTTTTCTCTAAACTTTGTTGGTTTACTGTAATGATTTACCACCAAAATATCTATTACTCTGTAACATCATGAGCAGTAAGATACTTGGTTGCCACTGACTTATATTTATAAGCTATGTATGATATAGGTGCTAATTTAAATTTTCAACTGTGAAATCAGCAGTATCTGGTTTGTCAAATATAATGACTGCCTATGGAAGAAGTAACTGGATGTTACGAAACGCATCTAGGACTCCCTGATTAAGTGATTGCTGAATAGTTCAGACCTCCGCCCGGCATTTCCAGAACACTTGGCACCTGTTACCAGCAAACCGTGGAAGCTACCTTCACTCAGTGCCGGAGAAAACAGTGGTTTCTGGAAGCCGGAGCGGCTGTGCGGCTGAACGCTCGAGCGGGGTTTAGCAACAGTGATAGCCCGCTCGTTGGAACTGTCGGGCTGCCCGTACGGAAACCTCCCATCAGTGTGATTCATCCTGCCACACGGATAGAAGCTGCCAACTCATATGCACCACACTGGTACGATTCACAGGTAACAGTCGTTGATTACATCGTGCAATCCCGGGGACGCTCGGGCTGCACTTAAAGCTCCTCGAACTGGCAAACAGGTCCCGTATTATAAGCACAAGGGACAGAGTGAGCAAAGGTACCTGTGACTCCTTACATTTGTGGTGCATAGCTTTTGGACAAAAATACCAGTGTCCTCCGGACTCTATTATTGGGTGCAATTTAACACGGAGGATCCTATTACTGACTGAACTTGTGGCATCATTTTTGCCAGTCTGGACACTTTACTATTCAGCACACTTATTTTTATGATGAGAATTGTCTCCTTTTTAATGGTTATGTAGTTGAGGGTGTTGTGACCACACCAGATCTTAAATATCACAAGAGAAAAATATTTTTATATGGTTATATGTTTGAAATAAATATTTACAATTGAGAATGGTGTGGAACAATTAATTGGCTCTATAGCGCGACCTCTTTCTTACTCAAGCCCATTACACATTATTATACACTGTAATGCCCATTACACATTATTACACACCGTAATGCCCATTACACATTATTACACACCGTAACGCCCATTACACGTTATTACACACTAATGCCTATTACACATTATTACACACCGTAATACCTATTACACATTATTAGATACCATACTGTTCATTACACATTATTACACACTGTAATGCCCATTACACATTATTACACACCTTTATGCCCATTACACATTATTACACACCGTAATGCCCATTAAACGTTATTACACACTAATGCCCATTACACATTATTACACATCCGTAATACCTATTACACATTATTAGATACCGTACTGTTCATTACACATTATTACACACCGTAATGCCCATTACACATTATAACAAACTGTAATGGCTATTTTACATTATGCTGCACACCGTAATGCCCATTACACATTATTCCACAGCGTAATGCCCATTACACATTATTACACACCTTTATGCCCATTACACATTATTACACACCGTAATGCCCATTACACGTTATTACACACTAATGCCCATTACACATTATTACACATCCGTAATACCTATTACACATTATTAGATACCGTACTGTTCATTACACATTATTACACACTGTAGTGCCCATTACACATTATTATACACCGTAATGCCCATTACACATTATTACACACTGTAATGTCCATTACACATTATTACACACTGTAATGCACATTACACAGTATTACACACCATAATGCTCATTACACATTATTACACACTGTAATGTCCATTACACATTATTACACACTGTAATGTTCATTACACATTATTACACACTGTAATGCCCATTGCACATTATTATACACCGTAATACCCATTATACATTATTACACATTGTAATGCCCATTACACATTATTACACACTGTAATGCCCATTACACATTATTACACACCGTAATGCCCATTACACATTATTATACACCGTAATGCCCATTACACATTATTACACACCGTAATGCCCATTACACATTATTATACACCGTAATGCCCATTACACATTATTATACACCGTAATGCCCTTTACACATTATTACACACAGTAATGCCCATTACACATTATTACACACCGTAATGCCCATTACACATTATTACACACTAATGCCCATTACACATTATTACACACCGTAATGCCCATTACACATTTATTACACACTGTAATGCCCATTACACATTATTACACACTGTAATGTTCATTACACATTATTACACACTGTAATGCCCATTACACATTAATACAGCAATCAATTTTCCATTAATCCTACAGTTATCCTTTATTTTAAGTGACCTACTAAATATTTCACTCATTACAATGGCCGCTTTCAATCTACGGAATGAACTAAGTCGTAAAACCTCTGCGCTTAACGATAGTGAAGACATCTTCTCCAATACGGGTATCTCCAATTCAGAAAATAAAGATTGGCTACAAGAACTCAATAAATTGAGATCATGTCTCCAGAAAAGAACACGAGCAACCTGGGATATCAAAACTCTGGAGAGTTATGCTAAGAACAAAATCACTCCCAGAGGCCTTCGACCTAAAATCTTCCCGGCTTTTCCCTTAATAACGGAGAATCTCACAGCTGAATGGGAAGGGGCACTCATGAAATGCGCACAGGATTTAATGGCAGTGTTAGTCAAACACAGTCATCTTACACTAAATGCTGTCGAAAAAGAAATTGACGACCTAGGAAAAAACCTTGAGAAATGGGAAAAAGAGACTAACTTCGAACAGACCTTTGAAAAAATCAAAAAGGAATAGGAACCATACGAGCTAAGGATTATTGACCGCAAACGGAATAAATTTGCGAGGGACATCAGAGATTTCCAAAAAGGAAACATTTTCAATTGGAAAAAATCCACGATAAGAAGAGAACGGGAACCAAGTCAAAGAAGAAACTATGAACATACCTATGAGGAGAACTCATCTTCGGAGGCAGATTCCTCTGGAGGTGAATATTTCTCGGATTCCAATAACACTGCTCGGGAACCTTACCGCTATGCAAACGCAGACACTGGCAAGAATATGGGATCTACGTCTTCTTTTTTAGGGGTTACCAGGAGCAAGAAGAGACCCCAGGGACGAGCCAGACTGGTTACCCCGATATCTCACTCGATACTACCAGAAAACAGACAGGAAAACTCCAATTTAAAGGTCATTAATCTTTCAACAAAACAGCTCACAGAAGATCATATCATGGTACTCGGAAAGGGCCTGTCCTTTTCACCAACGAAATCACTTAACAGATTCCAATGGGAAAAGGACCTTAAGCTCTTTGGCCGTAAACTCTTACTAAAGAAATTCTTTGCCAAAAAAAGAGAAAACTTAGCCTCAGAAGATAACACCATAGAAGATCAAACCATCACGGCGGAAGATCGGGAAGCCATAGCCATACTGGAAGAACTTCAATTAGAGAACCAAGACCAAACAACCAGACCTAAGTGCAAGTTGAAATCTACTTTCTTTCCAACAGAAAATATCTGCCCAGAAATAAGGGTCTTCCAGGAACTTATTTCCAAAGATCTTGACCATATACACAAGAAATCCAAAATCAAGATGAATAGGACAGATAATCTCAACAAACAACAAAGACAAGCACTCAAAGAGATCGGGTCATGGCAAGATATTGTGATAAAACCCTCGGACAAAGGGGGGAATATTGTACTATGGCCAGTACATATGTACATCAAAGAAGCGATGAGACAATTAGGAGACCGAGATTGTTATAAGTCTGTAATTTTTAATCCAACAGAAAAATATACAGCAGAATTAAAGAGAATTCTTAATAGTGCGCACAATTACGAACCAAGAATTCAAATATCTGCTACCTACCAACCCTAAGACGCCTACACTTTACCTCTTGCCCAAAGTCCATAAGAACATTATCACACCGCCTGGTAGACCGATCGTATCAGGTCAGGATGGCCTTTTGGAGAAACCTAGTACTTTCTTAGATCTTCATCTGAGGAAATATGTCCTAACACTTCCATCTTATCTAAAGGACACGATGTCTAAAGGACACGATGGACGTACTTAAGAGACTTCACGATGTCAAATTAGAAGAAAAACATCTCTTGGTAACATTGGACGTTGAATCCTTATATACCAGCATAGATCATGAAGCAGGACTACGGGCTGTGAAATATTTCCTGGATATGGAGGGACAGAACGAATTCAACGACTTTCTAATCCAACTCTTAACATTTGTCCTCACAAGAAACTATTTTACATTCCATGACCGGTTTTTCCTCCAAACAAGAGGCACCGCCATGGGGGCAGCTTGCGCCCCCACGTATGCCAATTTATATCTAGGCTGGTGGGAGAGGGAGATAGTGCACAACCCAGAAAATTAGATATATACACAATTCATTACGGTGTGGTGGAGATACATCGACGATATCTTTATGACATGGGAAGGAGACAGAACATCTCTCCTAAAATTCATTGATATACTAAATCATAACAACTTGAACTTGAAATTAACCCACCACATAAGTGAATCATCTATCACCTTCTTGGATCTCACGGTGTACAAAAATATGACTGGACAGGTGCACACAAAATTATTTCGCAAACCCACAGCCTCCAACAGTGTACTCCATCAAATTAGCGCGCATTTTCCACCGACAGTTGAAAACATCCCTAAAGGGGAATTCTTGCGCCTGAGGAGAAACTGCTCAGACACCACCATCTTCAAGGAAAAATGTGTCGACCTCTCATCCAGACTCAAAGAAAGAGGATACAGCGGGAGATCCATCAAAAAAGCCAAACAACAAACCCTATCAACTGCAAAAATTCCTTAATTTTCTCCAGCAAACAGAAAGATGGAGACAAAGCAACATCGGACAATAAATTGAGATTTGTGGGAACTTTCTGCAGAGAATGGAAGGAAATTAGAGACTCCATTGAAAAACATTGGCCAGTACTTCTTCTAGATGAAGATTTGTCAAAAAATCTCGAGACAAAACCCTCCATGAGTTGGAGACGTTCAAGTAATCTAAAAGATCATCTTGTTTCAAGTAATTTTGCCAGTCATCCAACACGACCACCGACTGTCAATGGATCTTATCCATGCGGAGAATGCAAAGCATGTACTCTTATGATCAAGACCACCAGTGTCACAGACAGATATGGGAACATAAGAAATATCAATCAGTTCCTTAACTGTAACTCAACAGGGGTGGTTTATTGCCTTGTCTGTACATGTGGACTTCGCTACGTAGGGATGACAACTAGAAAACTGAAACTTCGTATCCTAGAACATGCTGGCACCATAAGGAATAGTGCCACGGATCTAGCCAAAATGAGGAAATTAACGTCGGTGGCTATACACTTCCATCACCATCACAAGAGTAACCCCAGAGAAATTACAGCTTTTGGTTTAGAACAAATCAAACTAGGGATACGAGGAGGAGATCTAACCCAGGAACTCCTGAAAAGAGAATCAGAATGGACCTACAACCTCAACAGTCTCACACCCCACGGTCTCAATGAATACATCAATTATGGGATCTTTATATAAGATACCAATAACATCCATTCAAACCTTAATAATTTTTAATGAATACATCCATCCTGGTGTATCCACTTGCTGATCTATTTATATCATTTAAACTATTTAAATTACTCCCTTTACGCACTCTCTATGACTGCGTTACACTATCATAACATCATACATTTAACAATTATAATCAACAAATATTTAGTACGATACGCACTTTTTCTATTATCATTCAGGTGTTTTTTTGCCTAATTACCTATCCTACTAACAGGATTCACTGCTCAGCGCATTCGCACATGTTGTAATTAGTACCTTCCCTCAAACTTGTCATCAGCCCTTTTTTATTAATGCTTATCTTTCTCTTACGCTACATCAATCACAACCATTGGCCCCTCATTTTAGGACTTGCAGGCACCAAGCACAGTCAGATGACCATTTTATTTAGGTCTAACACACACTTCTAGCACACACATTATTAATTTCTCTTTTTCCCCCCTTGTTTCCCAAATACTAGCCGAAACACAATTAACACAAAAGTTATCACTATGGGTCACACTCCCAGTCTAATCATCAATAATTTCCTTTCTTTTTTTGCAGGATACCAGCACATAACAGACACACATAATTTTCACTATTTGTCACTCCTTTTCACTTATATAGTGTCCACTTTTTCACTCTATCCACATTGTTCACCTTTTTACTTTACCTCTCAATCATTTCCAAATAGACACAGATTATAGCTCTATACACATCTGTATTAGGATATTTGTTCTTAAGTATCAATCAGCAACAACTGTCTGGCAAAGTCTTTCTCTCATGTATTAGCTCCTCCTCATCTTTTATCCCTAGCTCATCACATGGCACACTATTAGTGGCCAAATAAACTATTATCGTTTCTGTCACAATATATAGCATATTCTATTAATAACAATTTTTGACTTTTTTTTCCATTTATTATTATTTATTATTATTATTAATCTTTATTATTTATTATTATTATCATTTTTTATCATATGGCACACTACCAGTGGCCAAATAAACTATTATCGTTTCGGTCACAATATATAGCATATTTTATCAATAATTATTTACATTTTTCTCTTTTTTTATTAATATTTATTATTTAATAATTATTCATTATCATCTTTTTTAATTATTATTATTTTTTATTATTATTATTATCATTATTATTTTTATTCTATTTCTCTATTTTTATTATTATTATTCCTTATATATATAATTTCCAATAAACAATCTCTCTCAATTCCCATTTTTGTGATCAATTTTGTCCCTAACTATCATCAGGCCAGGCTTAAATATAACGACTAACTGCTAACTTTATCAGTCTTTCTCTATCCTGATTATCATGTCTCCACTACTATGTTACTAAGGAGCCACTTTGCCTCCCAACCCTAGCAGCCGTCAGTAGCATTTGCGTCTCCATGACGACCGCCAGATTTAGTCATCCCTTCCCTTAACATGTGTCATACGTCAGACGCTACTGTGATCTCTCTCATAAACAGCTGAAAGTAATGGCTGTGGAACGCAATGCGCTCCTATGGTTGTGGAACGCAAAGCGTTCCCATGACCACCGCCCGACGTAGCCCCAACGTCATTTCCGGAACCGCCGATCCAACACGGCGCGATCATTCCAATCACCTGCGGCCACTCAGGTAATTAAACCTGTATTATATATATCCTCATTTTGAGCTATACCAATTACCAGTGAGCAAGCCGACATTGCGGTGAAACGGTCCGTTTGGTTTAGCGGGATCCAGTGGGACTGCGCAGCCCACTCCCAGATAAGGAATACAAGGGTTCAGTAAGCGCCCTTTTAGGGCAAGAAGATTTAATATATCATCTCTCTGTACTTTGTATTTATGTAGTGACCTCCTTATATTGCTCTATACTCATCAGAATGCTTCCTTCATTCCACTCCATTTTATTCACATGCATTCATATGAAATAGGAGTATAACAATCTTATAACAAGAAGTGTATTTATGGGTGTTCTGCACTAAGGAGTGTAAATACGTTACCCTTGGTAAAAAATTCTTCTGAAAGGAAGAAGTAGGTTATCTCTATTTTTATATTCTAAAATATATTTTTCTATCTTTAATTAGTTTAAGATGTCTTTTTCTGAACACTAATTATCCTAGCCTGCTGATATTTACCAGTTATGAACATATCCATGTGAGGGTGTTCTGAATTTTTGCTATTGTTATTGTGTGATTTAATCTGTTATTTCAATCATTAACAGTGGTGCACTGATGTTTGCTCTGTACTAGGGATATAAAAAAACATCATTTTCAGCAAAATATCATTGTTGCACGGTCTATCAAAGGCTTTCTTCTGAATTTTAATTTTTTCTCAAAGCTGAATGTCTCCTTTTGCACACTACTAACCTCAGCATGTGGACTTTAAATTATCATGAACATAATTATGTGATATTAATATAATATTAACCTAATTAACAAATCCATGCATTATATCAGTCTTTACCCTACAAAGAGAACAGCAGAGTGCTCTGAATTTGTATTCTCGACTATACTAATTGTAATTCAAGATGTCATGATATTTGTATAGCCTAAGTACATTTACGAGAAATAAGGGCCTCGTCTGCCCCTTATCAGCAATATCAGCCTAAAAATTATCTTTATAGCTTCTCTCTGATAGATAGCCTATAATTTTCATGCTCTCTCATCCACCAATCTGGACAGCAGAAGCATCTTGGTAGTCATACTCTCTCATTCAGCAGATTACGGCCATACTCCACAGGAAACGCCTGATCCCGTTCGATCTTGGAAGCAAATCTGTGGCAGGCCTGGTCAGTAACTGTGTGGGGGACCAGCAGTGAACACCAGGTGCAGTAAACAACCCAGCTGAACAGCAGAAGTAAGACACCCCCTTCAATTACCTCTTTCTTTTCTTTAATTGCCTCTGTAGTATCTTATAACTCGAGCAGATATCATCAAACACGCTGTTTATAAGTAATTCTCTTTGTCTTCATTTAATTGTCTATTAGGATATACTCATACCTTATCAGATTTATTCGCACTTCCAGACTTCTGTCTGTAACAGAAAGTCGAATAATACAATATTCTCTAAGCAAAAGCCTTTCCGGGTACACGGCTGCCTAAACATAGAGCAGAAGGTATATAAGAACCCACACAGGCAACATCCAAATTCTTCATTATTATATAGAGATAACTAAACCAAGGTATTCTATTCCTGGGAATAAAATTACTAAACTGTCATAGATCATAGACAGACTTTTTTCCCAGTTGATATATTAATTGCAAATAATTTTCACCAATGCGCTTATTCTCACTACATTTGTTAAAATAAATTGTTAAGTAAACTTATATGTATGATTATTTGTAAACATATTGTTACAAACTGTGTCACTTTATTTTTAATATAATTATTAAAAGTTATGTTTTAAATGTCTAATATTTGATGAAGAGTGCCCCAACATAGAGTCTTTCTCCTCTCCTGTGTTAATGCTTCAAACTTACTGACTCTGGGAGCACCACCGACAAGTAATGAGTACACTTGGTGTACATTATTAGTTTAAAGTCGGTCACAGACCAAGAACCTATATTGGTCTATGTCTGTATCAATAACCAGTTGTGGAACTACCCCTATAAGATTTACATTAATACACACCATAATGCACATTACACATTATTACACACGGTAATGTTCATTACACATTATTACACATCGTAATACCCATTACACATTATTACACACTGTAATGCCCATTACACATTATTACACACCGTAGTGCCCATTACACATTATTACACACTGTAATGTTCATTACACATATTTATAAGATATGATCGGCTTCGGTTCCCTGAGAACCAAACCCCCCAACCTTCACGCTCTGAGCCCAGATCCGAGTCCGGCTCGGGACTTCCAGCCAGACTCGGAAACCAGAACGAGGCAAAACGTTATCATCCCACTGTCAGATTTTCACAGGATTTGGGTTCCATATAAACATCCACATGTCCGCCATTTTCACTCCAGACTTGGAGAGTGAGGGAGACAGACCTCTGTCTCTCTCTGTGGGTGGTGGCATTGGGTGGGGTCAGTGTGTGCTCTGTAGGGGTGCTGCTGCAGTCACTGTGGTGTACCTGTGCTGTGTTAGGAGTGCTGTCCTGGCTGTCACTGTGTTGTACAGGGTGCAGGGGCACTGTCCTCCTGTATGCTGGAAAATATAGGGGTGCTGCTGGCTATGTATGTTGTAAAAATTCAGGTGTGCAGTTACAACTAAAAGCACACTGCTCCTGTACGCTGTAAAATATAGGGGTGTTCCTGTTCAAATAACATTACACTGGCCCTGTATGTTGTAAAAATTCAGGGGTGCAGTTGTTACAAATAAAAGCACACTGCTGTATGCTGTAAAATATAGGGGTGATACTGTTTAAATAATATTACACTGGCCCTGTATGCTTAAAAATTCAGGGGTCCAGGACTTCCGCTTCCGGCATGTGAGAGGCGGAGCGGGTCAGCTCCTGCCACACGCCACCGCCGACCGCTATTTCTTAGCTCTTAGAGCCTCCACAAACCGCCTCCTCCTGCAGCGGAACCCCCATTGAGCAAGAGGAACCGCATGGAGAAGTTTCTCTGCGCCTCCATGCCCTGCAATAAGAATAAAAAGAATGGGAGAGGGGAATCCAAGATGGTACCCACAGAGACACTGGGTGCAGCGGAGACTCCCACTCCCAGGGAAAAAGCTGGAAGTGCCTGTGCCTCCCCTCTGGGCTCAGAGAGGTCGCTGTAGATGTCAGGGAGTATGCTGCACCTTCACCCACTATACATACCCTGCACACGGACACTACTCTCCCATCACCCACCACGCCAGTGACATATGGAGATATGGTAGCTGCAATACGGGCTGCTATAGCCCCCCTTTTGGCTGCACAGACAGCTGATATAGCCAAGTAGATTGATTCTCTTACAAAGCGGATTCATAAGTCTGAATGCCAAGTTGGTGCTTTATGTGGTGATGTTTCTGATTTGCAAGTCTCTTATGCTAATCAAGCTAAAGCACAGCAGCAGATTTGGATAAAGATCGACGATCTTGAGAATCGATCACTTCGTAATAATCAGAGAGTCTGAGGCTGGTAGGCATACCAGAATCTCTTAAAGGCGCAGAGTTGATAAATTTCTTCAAAGTTACCTTACCTTCACTTCTGAATATTGCTGAATCCTGTACTGATATGGTGATAGAACGCGCGCACAGGATTGGTCCAGAGCAAAAACCTGATTCTAGACCCCGAGTGGTCATATTTAAGACACTTAACTTTCTACATAAAGATGCCATTTGGTCAGCCTCTCGACCTCATCGTGGCCTTATGTGGCAAGGCCAAAAGATCATGCTTTTCCAGGAATATTCGGCTGAGCTGACTAGGGCTAGAAAGGAATTCTCACCGTTGTGTTCCCAATTAGTGGCAAAAGGACGGAAGTTCGCGTTGCTTTATCCTGCCCGTCTACGCTTGTATGACGGAAATTCACATGTTGTCTTTACCACTCACTGTACAGGATGCAGATGCATACCTTCAGCAAGCTGATAAAGAATTACGTCATGACAACGTACCCTCTGATGCGGGGGAAGACTGAGTTTTAATACATATTTGGGGTTGGGTTTGGCCTGAACTTCTTTCTAATGTTTTGGTGGTGTGTGGCTGGATGAGAGGCCTTTCGCGCTGAGTATTGCTAGCTATGTTGCTGGTGATCCCGGGAATTCTGTATTGCGCTGTTTCAGGGGTTCCATTGGACCTTAATGGGCCCTCTGTTGCCCCTGCCAGGAGACATGCAGGTTCTATGTTTGTTGTTTGTTTTTCTTTTCATGTTATTTTTTCTGACCTTTTTCCTTCCTTTTCCTACCCTCTCTCAATGATCCCTGGTGATCCGGTGGTGATTATTTTATGGATACGATATGCGTACATTTATTGTCAAGGTTTTTATATGTACTACTGCCTTATTACACTCTTACTCTGTTGCAATGACAGTTCTTACAATTGGTTCATGGAACATAGGGGGAGCGAATACTCCACAAAAACGTAGAAAAATATTATTATATCTCAACAAACAAAAAATTGATTTAATGTTTCTTCAGGAAACGCACTTACTTGAGCACGATGTTATTCGGTTTAATATGCTGGGCTGGACGATACTCGGCTCAGCTTCATACACATCAAAGAAGAGAGGAGTGGCAACATTAATTAAGAAAAAGATCTCATATGAAGTGTTTACAACTAAAGCTGATCCTGAAGGTCCATATTGTGTCTGTGATGCAAAAGTAGCTGGTACTAGATATCTACTATGTGCTGTGTACGTTCCTAATGCATATTCTGTAAACTTCTTCCAATTACTTACAGCAGAACTACAATTGTTTGGCAATCAGCCTGATTTAGTCTGTGGTGATTTCAATCTGATTTCTTCATCCTCATTAGATAGACAGATTATGCCGAGTAGATGCCGACGCCTCCCGAGGTTAGGTATTTCTGCCTTCATGAGACGGATACAGCTATTGGATGCATGGCGCTCCTTCCATCCGACTGAAAAGGTATTTTCCTGTCTTTCCGCAGCATATCATACCTTCTCCAGGATAGATTATATTGTGGCATCTACTTCTTTATTTCCCAAACTGAAACAGGTGGAGATGGAACCGATATGTCTATCAGATCATGCTTTATTAAGGGCTATATTGCCGTCGGGGATTGACAATGGTCCATATAGACAATGGAGATATCCCACTGGTTTATCATTTATGTCAGAGTTTCAGGATAATGCGGTGGGGGCATGGGAATATTATAAAATGCACAACTCTGACATGCTAGAGGACAACCCAGCAATTTATTGGCAGGCATCAAAAGCAGTTCTTAGGGGGTCTATAATATCTTATGCAGCAGCTAAGAGGAAGGCTCTGTCCCAGGAGTATATTGAGGCGCAGCAGAAATTAACGTCTACTTACCGTACCCATCATACCCATCAGACAGCTGCCACGAAACAAACGTATCTCATGGCAAAGACACATTTTGAAGCAATAGTTACTAAGTTGGAGGGGGTTTATTCTTTCAAAAAAGATGCCAGCCACTTTAAATTTGGTAATAAAACGGTTAAGCTATTTTCAGAGGCCAAAATCCCCCCAGGGTGGTTCATCCTTTAAGATTGCCTGATGGTAAAAAGACTACCTCTAGTGCACAGATTGCGGAGGTCATGCAAGACTTTTATGGGAAACTTTATGCATGCACAGACAGCAGACCCTCTGTTGCAACTGTGCAGGAATTTTGGGAGGGATTGGATGTTCTCCAGTTACCAGATTTGGCGGTGATATCCCTAATCTCTCCGATTACGGAAGCGGAGGTCCATCAGGCAATTAGACTCTTAAAATTGGGAAAAGCCCCTTGCCCGGATGGCCTCACGGCTGAATATTACAAACTCCTTGATGAACGTATTACACCAGTACTCATGACATTGTTTAATGTTATATTGAGCTCCGGTCAGATGCCTTTACACTTTAACTCTGCCATAATCAAAGTGTTGCCAAGACCAGGTCATGACCTCAGTAATCCGGGGTCGTATAGGCCCATTTCCCTACTTAATACCGACTATAAATTACTCACAAAAATTTTAGCCACTCGCCTGAAGCAGATTCTCCCGGGAATTATACACAGTGACCAAACTGGGTTCATAATGGGTAGAACTTCTATAACAAATATTAGACGAGTATTATCGGCAATTTACGACTTCTCCCAACCTGATGTTAAGGATGATAGAGCGATAGTGTCCTTGGATGCTGTGAAGGCTTTCGAAATGGTGCTGTGGGATCATCTCTATGACACCATATTGAAATTTGGATTCCCTGCTGAGTTTATAGGATATATATCCACATTATATACTGACCCTCGTACGCAGATATCATGCAATGGTTATCTATCACAACCGTTCAACTTTAAATGGGGTACTAGACAGGGTTACCCACTGTCCCCACTGCCCCCACTGCTTTTTGTGCTGGCGTTGGAACCTCTGACCCTTTCTTTGCGTCAATCCCCTATATTTCAAGGTATAGTGATAGGAGATATAGAGCTGCGTGTAGCTTTATCTGCTGACGATATGTTGCTTTTTCCCTCTGACCCCTCTCACTCGCTGCCAATTGTTTTTGACATAATTGATAGGTTTGGAATATTATCTGGCTATTGCAGCGGTCACTTTGTGTTATCCTGCAGCTGTGGTCAGTATATGTTATACCAGTGGTTTCTAAACTTTTTTGTATCACGGCGCCCTAGAATATCAGAATTTTTTTCACGGCACCCCTAGGCCAAAAATTTCTTATTGAGAAATTTAGAAAGAAATATTACATTAGGTAGATGGCGTCTATATGTCATCCTTAGGGTCAGGTGTGTGGTGATGGACAAGATTTGCTTCTGTTTGGCCACATATTTTATGACTGGCAGCCACCAGCACTGGTTTTACCTATTATATTGACCATAAATAATTTGAATTGGTCCTGGACCACCAACCCAGGGCACCCCTGCAAGTGTCCATGAGGCACCCCAGGGAGCCACGGCACACAGTTTGGGAACCTCTGGGCTATAGGATAAATAAAGATAAGTCTGAGATAATGCCACTATCTGGGAATCTTTCCTTCCTATCCAGTATAAATGATCTTGGACCTATTAAGATAGTGCGGACTCATTTGAAATATTTGGGGATACATATACCGATGACCTTGTCTTCTTTGTATAAAGTCAATTTCTCCCCGCTTATTTTGGCTGTTTATAAATGACTTGAGGCCTGGCACTTGTTGCCCCTCTCACTATTTGGCAGGGTTGCAGTGATTAAGTCTGTCATATTTCCTAAGATCTCCTATTCTATGCAGCTGTTGCCAATTATGCTATCTAATGCAGATGTATGGCGGCTTGAATCTATGATTGCTAGATTTTTATGGTGGGCAGGGAAACCTAGAGTGGCGAGAACCAAAATGTGTGTCAAACGGAAACAAGGGGGACTGGGTCTCCCAGATTTGAAGTTGTATTCCCAAGCCTTTTTCTTCCGCTACATTGTAGACTGGTTATATGAGCGGAGTCATTTTGTCCTGTAGTAATTAGACTGCGCATTATTAGCGCCATACTCTCCAAATGCTTTGCTTCACACCCCTAGAACTCACCTACCTCCTCAATCCTTGATGAATCCGTTATTTTCTGACACAGAGTATGTTAGGTGATCAACAAAAAATTTGGCAGACACTCAGGTTATTCTAAAAATATTGCATTATGGGGAAACCCGATGTTTCTGCCTGGTATGACAGAGACTACACTTCTCAGACTTAGACACAGAGGCATACGCTCTACAGCGGATGTCTTTGATCCGAGGGGTAGGATGTATGACCACCTAGAATTGAAAGAGAAATATGGACTTGCAGCCAACACTTCTTTTGCATGTTTCCAAATTAGGCATTATGTTCACTCATTGTCCCCGCCTTCTGTCACCAAATCTGTCCCATATTCGTTATCGATAATTATTGATCTTCTTAAGTCTGTCCCATACAAAACAAAATACCTATATGAAGATCTCCTTAAAAAATCATCTCCTAAAATATGGAGTAGCTTGGAAAAATCATGGCAACAGGATCTTTCCATTAATGACTTTCATCACAGGTTTTATTCTTCTATGACATGACCATGAAACACTTAAAAAACATTTTTACTACACAAGAGCAGCTGCAATGGGGAGCCCCCAGGGTAGTCATGGTGCAACATCAGCGAGTGCAAAGCCAGGGCATCGAGGTCGGTAACCCACTCCCAGACATGCGCCAGCTGCGCCGCATAATAATAAAAGCGGAAGTTGGGGAGAGCTAAACCCCCCGTGTCCCGTGACCTGGTCAAAGTATCCAGTCGCAAACGTGCCCGCTTGCTAGCCCACACCAGGGAGGAAAGCAACCCATTTATTTGTTTAAAAATCTTCAGCGGGATATAAACGGGAGATTGTTGGAGAACATACAGAAGTTTGGGCTGGAAGACCATTTTTACCATATTTACCCTCCCTGTGACTGTTAAGGGTAATTTCCCCCATACCTTTACCCGACTACGGAGATACGTTATTTGTGGAGTGATATTTAGGGAGGAGAACTTTTGAGGATCATTAGACACCCAGATGCCCAAGTATTTGAATGAGTCCACCCATCGCAACGGAAGAGCCACCAGTGGGGAAGCAGGAACCTCCCCCCGGAGTGGGATAATAAAGGATTTCTCCCAATTAATCAGGAGCCCAGAGTATCGCCCGAACTCAACAATAATCCCCAAGATCCTAGGCATAGACTCAGCATAGCGATCCACGAATAGCAAAACATCATCGGCATACAGTGCCACCCTGTCCTCGCGGGCACCCACCCTGAAGCCAGCGATCCCCGCGTCCGCCCTCAAGAGGCACGCAAGGGGCTCAGAGCAGGGGACAGTGGGCAGCCCTGTCGCGTACCCCTAGATAAAGGAAAGGAATGAGATCCGAAACCATTAACTGCCACTCTCGCCGAGGGAGAGGAATACATCAATTGAACATATTTAATGAAGTTTGGGCCTATACCGAATCTACGCACAACTTCCCACAAATAAGCCCATTCTACGGAATCAAAAGCCTTAGTGGCGTCCAATGAAACGACTATGGAGGAGGTGGGGTCCCTGCAGGGGAGTTGTAGATGAGTAAACAAACGTCGTAGGTTAATGGATGTCGACTTATTGGGCATAAATCCCGTCTGGTCCGGATGTATAATGTGAGATATGACTGTATTTAATCTACCAGCCAGAACCTTAGCTAATATTTTAATATCAGTGGGTAAGAGGGATATAGGGCGATAGGACTCAACTCTCCTAATAGCCTTATCTGGCTTAGGGAGAACCACAATCAATGCTTCCACCATAGATGGAGGGAGAGACTCCTGTGTAAAAATTTGGGCGTACAACTCTAGAAGGCGAGGGACAAAAAAATCCAGATGATGCCCATAGATCTCTGAAGGTATGCCATCCATGCCGGATGCTTTACCACTAGGGGAGGCCTTAATAGCAGCCATAATCTCATCAAATGAAATAGGCGCTTCCAGCAGATCACAGGCCTCGCTGGATAGTGTGGGGAGGGAAACAGCATCCAAATAATCAGTGAGATGCAACTGTGTGCACTCCAGTTTAGATTCATACAAACGACTATAGTAGGACACAAATTCAACCGCCATTTGTGGGGTCTGAGTTAGGGAAATTCCATCAGAATTTAAAATCTCAACCACTACACTATTAGGTCTATCACCTCTGGCCAGGGAGGCCAAATACGCCCCCGGTTTATCACCCGTAGCATAAAATGTATGAGAGGAGAAAAGGAGTCTATGCTGAGTCTTCTCCATTAGATAATCCTTCCATTCTTTCTGAGCCGATAACCAGGCTAACTTAGAACTATTTAAGGAATCCTGCAAGTATTGCAGTTCCGCGGAGATGCTACGGGCCTCCAATACCAACTCCCGCTGCTTATAAAAGGACTTCAGGTTAGCTACCCGTTTAATCAAGCTCCCTCACAAAAAGGCCTTAAACGTGTCCCATAGAATAGAGATAGCAGTTCCGGCACTATTTAACTCAAAGAATTCCCGCCATGCGGCCACCAAGTCAGAGCCGTCCCCCATATGGACGAGCCAGAATGGGTTAAATTTTCATACAGCCTGGATCAAAGGGGAGTGATCTGATATAACCCTAGTTTCATATCTAATATTGCTCACCCGGGGGACCATGTCGCTCGAGAGGAGGGCCAGGTCCATCCTGGAGAACGAAGAATAGGAGTGAGAGAAACAGGAGTATTGTCTAAGAGACGGGTGTCTCAATCTCCAAGGATCGACCAGGCCCAGCCCCGACACCACATTAGCAAAAGAGGTATTCCCAGGGCTTGCAGTCGACGGGGACCTAGAGAGCCTGTCCATTGCCGCATCAAGCACATTATTAAAATCCCCGAGGCAAATAACCGATATCCTGGGGGAAGAGGCCATGAACCCGGCAGCCCTCTTAAGAACATCAGGGGAATAGGGAGGGGGCACATAGACCGCCAAAAGGAGGACAGGGACGTAAAATAATCTACATTTCAGAAACACATATCTCCCCCACGGATCTGTCTGCACAGATTCCAGCACGAAGGGGACGGTCCGCTTAATAAGGACTGAAACTCCACGAGAGGTAGAGGTATACGTGGAATGGTACGCCCATCCCACCCATGGCCTTTTTAGCGAAAGAATCTTATTCCCCACCAAGTGTGTTTCCATAAGGCAGACCACATCAGCGGCACAGGTTTTAATCTGTCGGAGTACCAGAGACCTCTTAACTTTGTCACTGAGATAGTACAACAATGAACCATATCCACTCGCACCATACATCTCCACACACAGTAAAACCATAACCCAGAACCCTCCCCCGCCCCCACCCTGTATACCACCCCCAACTTGCAGCATACTTGGATCCCAAAACTAAACGCAAGTACCCAAATTCAAATATACAACCTTCGTTGCACCATTAAGTGGTGCAAGTATACCCTGATCGGGGCCAAGAATATAATGACTCTTGGGAGAACAAAGATAGCCTCCAGCCACCAACCACCAACCCCCCCCCCCGAACAGTATAGGAGGGGAAATCATAGACATCCACCCCCTGGGTCCGTGCATACCCGAAACAAAACAAGCATACACCTATAGTAAAAAGCTAAACATATCGAACCGCAACCCCCCCCCCCCCCCCATCCCCCAGAGGCATCAGGGGATAACATAAACTCTGGGGCCTACCCGAAGCATCAAAGTAGGCAGACAAGCAGTCATTTGACCTGCTGTACCTGCGAGAGCAGAGTAGGGTAACTAGGATACTGGGATATAAAGGACAATAACCCCATTCCAACACTCCCGCAGCCTATTGCCGCACATTAATTAACACGCATGTACAGCGTACATAGATAATAACAAGAGGAGAGCACAAGGAGAGAAAAAAAGCCATGACTAAAGCAAACAGGGTAGAGTTAGCAACAGGGTTAGGCTGGAGACTCAGGGATCCGCCAGGGCACGCCTCGCCGGGAATCGTCTATCCAGCCACGCCGTGGCCTCACGGGGAGTCGTGAAAAACGTTGTTTCTCCATCAGCCACCACTCGCAACTTAGATGGGAAGAGCATGGCATACGGCAGGTCAAGTTCACGGAGCCTCCTCTTAACAGACAGGAATTGAGCCCTATCCTTTTGTACATCCACGGCAAAGTCAGGGAAAACCGATATGGGCGATCCATTCCACTTCAAAGGGCCCTTAGGGCGAGCCAGCCGTAGGACTGTGTCGCGGTCTCGGAAATGGAGGAACTTAGCAATAAAGGTGCGGGGTGGAGCCCCCGGAGGCAGCGGGCGCATCGGAACTCTATGGGCCCGTTCTACTGTAAAGTAAGGTGAGAATTCCTCAGTTCCAAAAGCATCACGAAGCCATTTTACAAGAAATTCTTCAGGAGATTAACCCTCCTCCTTTTCCGGCAGGCCGACAAAACGGACGTTATTGCGCCGCAAGCGCCCCTCCATATCCGTCAGTGTTTTGCGCACCTCGGTCATTTGAGATTCCAAAGCATCAGTGCGGCGACCCAGCGGGCCGACAGAGTCTTCAACATTGGATATACGGGTCTCAGCCTCGCCCACTCGTTCTCTCACTCGTTGAAGGTCCTGATGGATAATGGAGAGATCAGACTGCACTTGCCCAATCTTGTCCGCCAGACGCGCCTCGCTGGCAGTCACCGCATCTAATACTCTCTGCAGAGTAGCATCCGGATGGTCTGAGGAAGCGGAACTATACGCAGGAGATGGTGGTGCAGATTCAGATCCAGCATTCTCACCCCCCCCCCGCCGCTGATTGCCAGGATTCCGGACAAATTTATCCATTGCGCCCGCCGCCGCATTACTTTGGCGGCCGCACACCATTTTAGACAACACGGTGTCGATCTGCCTAACCGAGCAGATATATCAAAGCAAATATAAGCAAGCAAGAGGGGGGCGCCCGCGCCGACACCCTATAGCAAGGGCAGCGGGCTCAGGGCAGGATATAAATATGTATAGCCAAACAGCAGGGCTAAGGCCTCCGGAAGTAATGTATGTCTGCCTGATGGAGCAGGGAGTCAGGTAATCCCCCCTATTCACAGCCGTGTATTTAAAGCTGAACAGTCCCCCGTACTGACCTCTAGGCAGGGTGAGATCAGGATCGGCCAGCCAGAGACGTGCAGCGGAGAGAGAGAGGGGGGAAGGGCACACTCGACCCAGTAAATTTGCAGCCAGCTCAGATAGGTCCCCGCATATTATAGTGTCCCTGAAGGCTGCAGTGGGCAGAGAGAAGTCGCGGGAGCCGCACTTCCGGTCCCGCGGGCCCGCGGCGGCGGAGGATGACAGCCCGGGCGGCTTTAACTATAAGCTGCGTCCCCCAGCAGGCTCATATGGCGGCAGTCGAGCTCTCCTCACCTCCCTCCACAGGAGTGCGGGCGGCGGTAAAAAGCTGGGGCCGAACTTCCGGTCCCCCGGGCGGCACGGATCCTCGGCGGTGCAGGGTGTTTTAAGCGCCGCAGATCCCCCTCAGGTTTTCAGCAGTCACTCCGGGTGGCAGATGGGTGTCTCTCACTTCTCCCCACAGAGACACGGGCAGCGGCGGAGAGCCGAACTTCCGGTCTGAGGTGAGCGTGAGGCAGCAGCTCCAGCGCCGAGCAGGGCCCGCCGGACAGACAGACAGGGCTGCAGGAGCTAGGGGAACACTGACATCCAGCCCAAATTCACTCCACAGGGGCAGGGGGCATTCATGCAGCGCTGTCCTCAATTTCAGACCCAGGGAGGGAGTCCAGGATATTGATTCAGGATATTTAGGCTGGAGAGCTGCACTATGCAAGTGCTACTCCATGCTCGTCCAGGCCACGCCTAAAAAACATTTTAAGATGGTGCACAGAGCCTATGCCTCTCAAGCTATTTACTATAATTTCCACCCTCTGATGTTCATTGTCTGAAATGTAAGGGATCCACTACTGATTATACACATCAGATTTGGGGATATGGCGTCATAAAGACATTTTGGAATAAAGTCTTAAGTTTTATAAATAGTACTTTTGGACTTCATTTATCTTTATTGCCATTGCATTTACTTTTTGCTAATTATACTGAATGGGTTGCTGAGGGCATGTCAAAGACAATGGGGCCTGTAATGGTCAATATAGTTACTATTGCGAAGAAAATAATTCTGTCATATTGGATCACAAAGGCTTCTCCTTTTGTAGCAGAACTTAAGACGTTGCTCTTGAAAACTAGATATATGGATAGACAAACAGCTTAACCTGACCTAGAAAAAGGGGCTATTTCATTTTACAGAAAATGGGGTCCATATATTGACACCCTAGATGAAGCTACCCAAACACAGATGTTTAAACTATTTTACAAAACAAATTGGTGGACGTATCGGTGTATAGAGGGTCCGATACTTAATGTCTCTGGACACTGAATGGGTCGGATATGTGAGGATTCTTCTTTATATAGTTAACCTGAGTTGTTCTACTTATGGTGCTAAGTATTATTCCACCTCTACTAGGTAGACTATATTGTTTATTCACCACCGGATCAGATGATTATTGTATGCACTTAATCACCCCCCCCCCTCTTTTCTTCCTTCTCTTCATATTCTTGTTAATTACTTTTGTATTTGTATGGTTACTGTTCTTGTATGTTTTTATTAGAAAATAACCAGAGTGATATGAGACAAATATGGATTTTATTAGATAATGTACTTTTGTTACACGGGGATCAATATACCTACTGGGATACACGAATATAATGTATGAGAAGCAGCGCTTTATGGTATGCTACGTTGATGTATTCATAATTCCTCTTTTGCCTCTTTCACAAGATGCTGTATTGTTTC
>NW_026969621.1:0-33711 GCF_028390025.1 Pseudophryne corroboree
TCTAGAACGTTTCCTAGAAAAACATTAAAAAATCAATAATCTGGAGAGTTTTTGTAAGATGTTTCTTCCATCAACCAACGAATAAACACATTGGTACTTTCCCATGATGAGTGAGTGCTTCAGGATCTCTTGCACTTACATGGGCAGCAGAGTACTGCAATGGAAGCATGCTGGGCCCATAACCCAGAGGTAGGCAGATTGAAACTATCCTCTGCTATATGCATTTTTTTTGTTAATTAAAGTAATCCAAAACTGGGATTGATATTATTGCTCTTTTATTTTTACTTAAAGTACAATAACTTTTACCATTTTAATTTGTTTTAATAGTATATTGACAGTATTGTTTTCTTTCAAAAATCCACTTCATTTTCTTTACCCTATTATTAAAATGGTAATTGACAAAAACAAACTACATTGTCACCAGAAGAGCAATACAAAATGTACAAGTGATATATTAAAATCATCTTTCCAGCTTGAATTTCAATGATGCATTGGGGCAACGATTTTGTGAGAAACATCTTCACCCTTAAATAAAGATTTTCTTAATTCCTTACCTGTGTGCTAATTAGATATCACCTTGTTTTCATATTAAACAGACTTCCACATGAGAAAGCAGCAAGGATGCAGTGGCGTTAATGTTTCCTGGTGTCAACTTGTATTATTTCAGTAGACATTGAAATGAGGATGCATCTTGCTGCCTTTCCAATGAAGCAAGTTTAATTTAGTAATAGGTGAAAAACCATCCTTACAAAGGTGTTAATCAGAGACTTGGCTTTGTGGACACTTTTCAGAGAACAAATTTGTTAGCATAAAAATAAAGCCAGAAAATGAAGAGCTATTTAATCACTCAATTGGATTTTTCTGCCAGCATATTTTTTTTCTCTGCAACCCACTGCTAAATTGTGCTTCCTAGCTGTTTTTATAAAATCACTGAATCAAATCTAACTCTGATTACATCAGAGAAGGCCAGGTACCCTACACCATAACAGGGGGTTTGAAATTTTGACTTGTCTACTTAAAGATCACCAAAATCTGATAACAAGGTCAATTAGGTCCCTGGGTGGGATTGAACCACCAACCTTATGGTTAATAGCCGTACATACTAACTGATTGCGCCACAGAGACACTTTGCAAAAGTCCATACTGACAAAGGCTAATAAGCATTCATCTAAAACGTTTCCTAGAAAAACTTTAAAAAGTCAATAATCTGGAGAGTTTTTGTAAGATGTTTCTTCCATCAACCAACGAAGAAACACATTGGTACTTTCCCATGATGAGTGAGTGCTTCAGGATCTCTTGCACTTACATGTGCAGCAGAGTACTACAATGGAAGCATGCTGGGCCCATAACCCAGAGGTAGGCAGATTGAAACTATCCTCTGCTATATGCATTTTTTTTTGTTAATTAAAGTAATCCAAAACTGGGATTGATATTTTGTCTCTTTTATTTTTACTTAAAGTACAATAACTTTTACCATTTTAATTTGTTTTAATAGTATATTGACAGTATTGTTTTCTTTCAAAAATCCACTTCATTTTCTTTACCCTATTATTAAAATGGTAATTGACAAAAACAAACTACATTGTCACCAGAAGAGCAATACAAAATGTACAAGTGATATATTAAAATCATCTTTCCAGCTTGAATTTCAATGATGCATTGGGGCAACGATTTTGTGAGAAACATCTTCACCCTTAAATAAAGATTTTCTTAATTCCTTACCTGTGTGCTAATTAGATATCACCTTGTTTTCACATTAAACAGACTTCCACATGAGAAAGCAGCAAGGGTGCAGTGGCATTAATGTTTCCTGGTGTCAACCTGTATTATTTCTGTAGACATTGAAATGAGGATACATCTTGCTGCCTTTCCAATGAAGCAAGTTTAATTTAGTAATAGGTGAAAAACCATCCCTACAAAGGTGTTAATCAGAGACTTGGCTTTGTGGACACTTTTCAGAGAACAAATTTGTTAGCATAAAAATAAAGCCAGAAAATGAAGAACTGTTTAATCACGCAATTTGGTTTTTTTGCCAGCATATTTCTTTTTCTCTGCAACCCACTGCTAAATTGTGCTTCCTAGATGTTTTTATAAAATCACTGAATCAAATCTAACTCTGATTACATCAGAGAAGGCCAGGTACCCTACACCATAACAGGGGGTATGAAATTTGACTTGTCTACTTAAAGATCACCAAAATCTGATAACAAGGTCAATTACGTCCCTGGGTGGGATTGAACCACCAACCTTTTGGTTAATAGCCGTACACACTAACTGATTGCGCCACAGAGACACTTTGCTAAAAGTACATACTGACAAATGCTAATAAGCATTCATCTAAAACGTTTCCTAGAAAAACTTAAAAAAGTCAATAATCTGGAGAGTTTTTGTAAGATGTTTCTTCTATCAACCAACGAAGAAACACATTGGTACTTTCCCATGATGAGTGAGTGCTTCAGGATCTCTTGCACTTACATGTGCAGCAGAGTACAGCAATGGAAGCATGCTGGGCCCATAACCCAGAGGTAGGCAGATTGAAACTATCCTCTGCTATATGCATTTTTTTGTTTGTTAATTAAAGTAATCCAAAACTGGGATTGATATTTTGGCTCTTTTATTTTTACTTAAAGTACAATAACTTTTACCATTTTAATTTGTTTTAATAGTATATTGACAGTATTGTTTTCTTTCAAAAATCCACTTAATTTTCTTTACCCTATTATTAAATTGGTAATTGACAAAAACAAACTACATTGTCACCAGAAGAGCAATACAAAATGTACAAGTGATATATTAAAATCATCTTTCCAGCTTGAATTTCAATGATGCATTGGGGCAACGATTTTGTGAGAAACACCTTCACCCTTAAATAAAGATTTTCTTAATTCCTTACCTGTGTGCTAATTAGATATCACCTTGTTTTCACATTAAACAGACTTCCACATGAGAAAGCAGCAAGGATGCAGTGGCGTTAATGTTTCCTGGTGTCAACCTGTATTATTTCAGTAAACATTGAAATGAGGATGCATCTTGCTGCCTTTCCAATGAAGCAAGTTTAATTTAGTAATAGGTGAAAAACCATCCTTACAAAGGTGTTAATCAGAGACTTGGCTTTGTGGACACTTTTCAGAGAACAAATTTGTTAGCATAAAAATAAAGCCAGAAAATAAAGAGCTGTTTAATCACTCAATTGGATTTTTCTGCCAGCATATTTTTTTTCTCTGCAACCCACTGCTAAATTGTGCTTCCTAGCTGTTTTTATAAAATCACTGAATCAAATCTAACTCTGATTACATCAGAGAAGGCCAGGTACCCTACACCATAACAGGGGGTTTGAAATTTTGACTTGTCTACTTAAAGATCACCAAAATCTGATAACAAGGTCAATTAGGTCCCTGGGTGGGATTGAACCACCAACCTTTTGGTTAATAGCCGTACATACTAACTGATTGCGCCACAGAGACACTTTGCAAAAGTCCATACTGACAAAGGCTAATAAGCATTCATCTAAAACGTTTCCTAGAAAAACTTTAAAAAGTCAATAATCTGGAGAGTTTTTGTAAGATGTTTCTTCCATCAACCAACGAAGAAACACATTGGTACTTTCCCATGATGAGTGAGTGCTTCAGGATCTCTTGAACTTACATGTGCAGCAGAGTACTGCAATGGAAGCATGCTGGGCCCATAACCCAGAGGTAAGCAGATTGAAACTATCCTCTGCTATATGCATTTTTTTTTTGTTAATTAAAGTAATCCAAAACTGGGATTGATATTTTGTCTCTTTTATTTTTACTTAAAGTACAATAACTTTTACCATTTTAATTTGTTTTAATAGTATATTGACAGTATTGTTTTCTTTCAAAAATCCACTTCATTTTCTTTACCCTATTATTAAAATGGTAATTGACAAAAACAAACTACATTGTCACCAGAAGAGCAATACAAAATGTACAAGTGATATATTAAAATCATCTTTCCAGCTTGAATTTCAATGATGCATTGGGGCAACGATTTTGTGAGAAACATCTTCACCCTTAAATAAAGATTTTCTTAATTCCTTACCTGTGTGCTAATTAGATATCACCTTGTTTTCATATTAAACAGACTTCCACATGAGAAAGCAGCAAGGATGCAGTGGCGTTAATGTTTCCTGGTGTCAACCTGTATTATTTCAGTAGACATTGAAATGAGGATGCATCTTGCTGCCTTTCCAATGAAGCAAGTTTAATTTAGTAATAGGTGAAAAACCATCCTTACAAAGGTGTTAATCAGAGACTTGGCTTTGTGGACACTTTTCAGAGAACAAATTTGTTAGCATAAAAATAAAGCCAGAAAATAAAGAGCTGTTTAATCACTCAATTGGATTTTTCTGCCAGCATATTTTTTTTCTCTGCAACCCACTGCTAAATTGTGCTTCCTAGATGTTTTTATAAAATCACTGAATCAAATCTAACTCTGTTTACATCAGAGAAGGCCAAGTACCCTACACCATAACAGGGGGTTTGAAATTTTGACTTGTCTACTTAAAGATCACCAAAATCTGATAACAAGGTCAATTAGGTCCCTGGGTGGGATTGAACCACCAACCTTTTGGTTAATAGCCGTACATACTAACTGATTGCGCCACAGAGACACTTTGCAAAAGTCCATACTGACAAAGGCTAATAAGCATTCATCTAAAACGTTTCCTAGCAAAACTTTAAAAAGTCAATAATCTGGAGAATTTTTGTAAGATGTTTCTTCCATCAACCAACGAAGAAACACATTGGTACTTTCCCGTGATGAGTGAGTGCTTCAGGATCTCTTGCACTTACATGTGCAGCAGAGTACAGCAATGGAAGCATGCTGGACCCATAACCCAGAGGTAGGCAGATTGAAACTATCCTCTGCTGTATGCTTTTTTTTTTTGTTAATTAAAGTAATCCAAAACTGGGATTGATATTTTGGCTCTTTTATTTTTACTTAAAGTACAATAACTTTTACCATTTTAATTTGTTTTAATAGTATATTGACAGTATTGTTGTCTTTCAAAAATCCACTTAATTTTCTTTACCCTATTATTAAATGGTAATTGACAAAAACAAACTACATTGTCACCAGAAGAGCAATACAAAATGTACAAGTGATATATTAAAATCATCTTTCCAGCTTGAATTTCAATGATGCATTGGGGCAACGATTTTGTGAGAAACATCTTCACCCTTAAATAAAGATTTTCTTAATTCCTTACCTGTGTGCTAATTAGATATCACCTTGTTTTCACATTAAACAGACTTCCACATGAGAAAGCAGCAAGGATGCAGTGGCGTTAATGTTTCCTGGTGTCAACTTGTATTATTTCAGTAGACATTGAAATGAGGATGCATCTTGCTGCCTTTCCAATGAAGCAAGTTTAATTTAGTAATAGGTGAAAAACCATCCTTACAAAGGTGTTAATCAGAGACTTGGCTTTGTGGACACTTTTCAGAGAACAAATTTGTTAGCATAAAAATAAAGCCAGAAAATGAAGAGCTGTTTAATCACTCAATTGGATTTTTCTGCCAGCATATTTTTTTTCTCTGCAACCCACTGCTAAATTGTGCTTCCTAGCTGTTTTTTATAAAATCACTGAATCAAATCTAACTCTGATTACATCAGAGAAGGCCATGTACCCTACACCATAAGAGGAGGTTTGAAATTTTGACTTGTCTACTTAAATATCACCAAAATCTGATCACAAGGTTAATTACGTCCCTGGGTGGGATTGAACCACCAACCTTTTGGTTAATAGCCAAACACACTAACCGATTGCGCCACAGAGACACTTTGCAAAAAGTACATACTGACAAAGGCTAATAAGCATACATCTAGAACGTTTCCTAGAAAAACATTAAAAAATCAATAATCTGGAGAGTTTTTGTAAGATGTTTCTTCCATCAACCAACGAATAAACACATTGGTACTTTCCCATGATGAGTGAGTGCTTCAGGATCTCTTGCACTTACATGGGCAGCAGAGTACTGCAATGGAAGCATGCTGGACCCATAACCCAGAGGTAGGCAGATTGAAACTATCCTTTGCTATATGCATTTTTTTTGTTAATTTAAGTAATCAAAACTGGGATTGATATTTTTGCTCTTTTATTTTTACTTAAAGTACAATAACTTTTACCATTTTAATTTGTTTTAATAGTATATTGACAGTATAGTTTTCTTTCAAAAATCCACTTAATTTTCTTTACCCTGTTATTAAAATGGTAATTGACAAAAAAACTACATTGTCACCAGAAGAGCAATACAAAATGTACAAGTGATATATTAAAATCATCTTTCCAGCTTGAATTTCAATGATGCATTGGGGCAACGATTTTGTGAGAAACATCTTCACCCTTAAATAAAGATTTTCTTAATTCCTTACCTGTGTGCTAATTAGATATCACCTTGTTTTCATATTAAACAGACTTCCACATGAGAAAGCAGCAAGGATGCAGTGGCGTTAATGTTTCCTGGTGTCAACCTGTATTATTTCAGTAGACATTGAAATGAGGATGCATCTTGCTGCCTTTCCAATGAAGCAAGTTTAATTTAGTAATAGGTGAAAAACCATCCTTACAAAGGTGTTAATCAGAGACTTGGCTTTGTGGACACTTTTCAGAGAACAAATTTGTTAGCATAAAAATAAAGCCAGAAAATGAAGAGCTGTTTAATCACTCGATTGGATTTTTCTGCCAGCATATTTTTTTTCTCTGCAACCCACTGCTAAATTGTGCTTCCTAGCTGTTTTTATGAAATCACTGAATCAAATCTAACTCTGATTACATCAGAGAAGGCCAGGTACCCTACACCATAACAGGGAGTTTGAAATTTTGACTTGTCTACTTAAAGATCACCAAAATCTGATAACAAGGTCAATTAGGTCCCTGGGTGGGATTGAACCACCAACCTTATGGTTAATAGCCGTACAAACTAACTGATTGCGCCACAGAGACACTTTGCAAAAGTCCATACTGACAAAGGCTAATAAGCATTCATCTAAAACGTTTCCTAGAAAAACTTTAAAAAGTCAATAATCTGGAGAGTTTTTGTAAGATGTTTCTTCCATCAACCAACGAAGAAACACATTGGTACTTTCCCATGATGAGTGAGTGCTTCAGGATCTCTTGAACTTACATGTGCAGCAGAGTACTGCAATGGAAGCATGCTGGGCCCATAACCCAGAGGTAGGCAGATTGAAACTATCCTCTGCTATATGCATTTTTTTGTTTGTTAATTAAAGTAATCCAAAACTGGGATTGATATTTTGTCTCTTTTATTTTTACTTAAAGTACAATAACTTTTACCATTTTAATTTGTTTTAATAGTATATTGACAGTATTGTTTTCTTTCAAAAATCCACTTCATTTTCTTTACCCTATTATTAAAATGGTAATTGACAAAAACAAACTACATTGTCACCAGAAGAGCAATACAAAATGTACAAGTGATATATTAAAATCATCTTTCCAGCTTGAATTTCAATGATGCATTGGGGCAACGATTTTGTGAGAAACATCTTCACCCTTAAATAAAGATTTTCTTAATTCCTTACCTGTGTGCTAATTAGATATCACCTTGTTTTCATATTAAACAGACTTCCACATGAGAAAGCAGCAAGGATGCAGTGGCGTTAATGTTTCCTGGTGTCAACTTGTATTATTTCAGTAGACATTGAAATGAGGATGCATCTTGCTGCCTTTCCAATGAAGCAAGTTTAATTTAGTAATAGGTGAAAAACCATCCTTACAAAGGTGTTAATCAGAGACTTGGCTTTGTGGACACTTTTCAGAGAACAAATTTGTTAGCATAAAAATAAAGCCAGAAAATGAAGAGCTGTTTAATCACGCAATTTGGTTTTTTTGCCAGCATATTTCTTTTTCTCTGCAACCCACTGCTAAATTGTGCTTCCTAGATGTTTTTATAAAATCACTGAATCAAATCTAACTCTGATTACATCAGAGAAGGCCAGGTACCCTACACCATAACAGGGGGTATGAAATTTGACTTGTCTACTTAAAGATCACCAAAATCTGATAACAAGGTCAATTACGTCCCTGGGTGGGATTGAACCACCAACCTTTTGGTTAATAGCCGTACACACTAACTGATTGCGCCACAGAGACACTTTGCTAAAAGTACATACTGACAAATGCTAATAAGCATTCATCTAAAACGTTTCCTAGAAAAACTTAAAAAAGTCAATAATCTGGAGAGTTTTTGTAAGATGTTTCTTCTATCAACCAACGAAGAAACACATTGGTACTTTCCCATGATGAGTGAGTGCTTCAGGATCTCTTGCACTTACATGTGCAGCAGAGTACAGCAATGGAAGCATGCTGGGCCCATAACCCAGAGGTAGGCAGATTGAAACTATCCTCTGCTATATGCATTTTTTTGTTTGTTAATTAAAGTAATCCAAAACTGGGATTGATATTTTGGCTCTTTTATTTTTACTTAAAGTACAATAACTTTTACCATTTTAATTTGTTTTAATAGTATATTGACAGTATTGTTTTCTTTCAAAAATCCACTTAATTTTCTTTACCCTATTATTAAAATGGAAATTGACAAAAACAAACTACATTGTCACCAGAAGAGCAATACAAAATGTACAAGTGATATATTAAAATCATCTTTCCAGCTTGAATTTCAATGATGCATTGGGGCAACGATTTTGTGAGAAACACCTTCACCCTTAAATAAAGATTTTCTTAATTCCTTACCTGTGTGCTAATTAGATATCACCTTGTTTTCACATTAAACAGACTTCCACATGAGAAAGCAGCAAGGATGCAGTGGCGTTAATGTTTCCTGGTGTCAACCTGTATTATTTCAGTAGACATTGAAATGAGGATGCATCTTGCTGCCTTTCCAATGAAGCAAGTTTAATTTAGTAATAGGTGAAAAACCATCCTTACAAAGGTGTTAATCAGAGACTTGGCTTTGTGGACACTTTTCAGAGAACAAATTTGTTAGCATAAAAATAAAGCCAGAAAATAAAGAGCTGTTTAATCACTCAATTGGATTTTTCTGCCAGCATATTTTTTTTCTCTGCAACCCACTGCTAAATTGTGCTTCCTAGCTGTTTTTATAAAATCACTGAATCAAATCTAACTCTGATTACATCAGAGAAGGCCAGGTACCCTACACCATAACAGGGGGTTTGAAATTTTGACTTGTCTACTTAAAGATCACCAAAATCTGATAACAAGGTCAATTAGGTCCCTGGGTGGGATTGAACCACCAACCTTTTGGTTAATAGCCGTACATACTAACTGATTGCGCCACAGAGACACTTTGCAAAAGTCCATACTGACAAAGGCTAATAAGCATTCATCTAAAACGTTTCCTAGAAAAACTTTAAAAAGTCAATAATCTGGAGAGTTTTTGTAAGATGTTTCTTCCATCAACCAACGAAGAAACACATTGGTACTTTCCCATGATGAGTGAGTGCTTCAGGATCTCTTGAACTTACATGTGCAGCAGAGTACTGCAATGGAAGCATGCTGGGCCCATAACCCAGAGGTAGGCAGATTGAAACTATCCTCTGCTATATGCATTTTTTTGTTTGTTAATTAAAGTAATCCAAAACTGGGATTGATATTTTGTCTCTTTTATTTTTACTTAAAGTACAATAACTTTTACCATTTTAATTTGTTTTAATAGTATATTGACAGTATTGTTTTCTTTCAAAAATCCACTTCATTTTCTTTACCCTATTATTAAAATGGTAATTGACAAAAACAAACTACATTGTCACCAGAAGAGCAATACAAAATGTACAAGTGATATATTAAAATCATCTTTCCAGCTTGAATTTCAATGATGCATTGGGGCAACGATTTTGTGAGAAACATCTTCACCCTTAAATAAAGATTTTCTTAATTCCTTACCTGTGTGCTAATTAGATATCACCTTGTTTTCATATTAAACAGACTTCCACATGAGAAAGCAGCAAGGATGCAGTGGCGTTAATGTTTCCTGGTGTCAACTTGTATTATTTCAGTAGACATTGAAATGAGGATGCATCTTGCTGCCTTTCCAATGAAGCAAGTTTAATTTAGTAATAGGTGAAAAACCATCCTTACAAAGGTGTTAATCAGAGACTTGGCTTTGTGGACACTTTTCAGAGAACAAATTTGTTAGCATAAAAATAAAGCCAGAAAATGAAGAGCTGTTTAATCACGCAATTTGGTTTTTTTGCCAGCATATTTCTTTTTCTCTGCAACCCACTGCTAAATTGTGCTTCCTAGATGTTTTTATAAAATCACTGAATCAAATCTAACTCTGATTACATCAGAGAAGGCCAGGTACCCTACACCATAACAGGGGGTATGAAATTTGACTTGTCTACTTAAAGATCACCAAAATCTGATAACAAGGTCAATTACGTCCCTGGGTGGGATTGAACCACCAACCTTTTGGTTAATAGCCGTACACACTAACTGATTGCGCCACAGAGACACTTTGCTAAAAGTACATACTGACAAATGCTAATAAGCATTCATCTAAAACGTTTCCTAGAAAAACTTAAAAAAGTCAATAATCTGGAGAGTTTTTGTAAGATGTTTCTTCTATCAACCAACGAAGAAACACATTGGTACTTTCCCATGATGAGTGAGTGCTTCAGGATCTCTTGCACTTACATGTGCAGCAGAGTACAGCAATGGAAGCATGCTGGGCCCATAACCCAGAGGTAGGCAGATTGAAACTATCCTCTGCTATATGCATTTTTTTGTTTGTTAATTAAAGTAATCCAAAACTGGGATTGATATTTTGGCTCTTTTATTTTTACTTAAAGTACAATAACTTTTACCATTTTAATTTGTTTTAATAGTATATTGACAGTATTGTTTTCTTTCAAAAATCCACTTAATTTTCTTTACCCTATTATTAAAATGGAAATTGACAAAAACAAACTACATTGTCACCAGAAGAGCAATACAAAATGTACAAGTGATATATTAAAATCATCTTTCCAGCTTGAATTTCAATGATGCATTGGGGCAACGATTTTGTGAGAAACACCTTCACCCTTAAATAAAGATTTTCTTAATTCCTTACCTGTGTGCTAATTAGATATCACCTTGTTTTCACATTAAACAGACTTCCACATGAGAAAGCAGCAAGGATGCAGTGGCGTTAATGTTTCCTGGTGTCAACCTGTATTATTTCAGTAGACATTGAAATGAGGATGCATCTTGCTGCCTTTCCAATGAAGCAAGTTTAATTTAGTAATAGGTGAAAAACCATCCTTACAAAGGTGTTAATCAGAGACTTGGCTTTGTGGACACTTTTCAGAGAACAAATTTGTTAGCATAAAAATAAAGCCAGAAAATAAAGAGCTGTTTAATCACTCAATTGGATTTTTCTGCCAGCATATTTTTTTTCTCTGCAACCCACTGCTAAATTGTGCTTCCTAGCTGTTTTTATAAAATCACTGAATCAAATCTAACTCTGATTACATCAGAGAAGGCCAGGTACCCTACACCATAACAGGGGGTTTGAAATTTTGACTTGTCTACTTAAAGATCACCAAAATCTGATAACAAGGTCAATTAGGTCCCTGGGTGGGATTGAACCACCAACCTTTTGGTTAATAGCCGTACATACTAACTGATTGCGCCACAGAGACACTTTGCAAAAGTCCATACTGACAAAGGCTAATAAGCATTCATCTAAAACGTTTCCTAGAAAAACTTTAAAAAGTCAATAATCTGGAGAGTTTTTGTAAGATGTTTCTTCCATCAACCAACGAAGAAACACATTGGTACTTTCCCATGATGAGTGAGTGCTTCAGGATCTCTTGAACTTACATGTGCAGCAGAGTACTGCAATGGAAGCATGCTGGGCCCATAACCCAGAGGTAGGCAGATTGAAACTATCCTCTGCTATATGCATTTTTTTTTTGTTAATTAAAGTAATCCAAAACTGGGATTGATATTTTGTCTCTTTTATTTTTACTTAAAGTACAATAACTTTTACCATTTTAATTTGTTTTAATAGTATATTGACAGTATTGTTTTCTTTCAAAAATCCACTTAATTTTCTTTACCCTATTATTAAAATGGTAATTGACAAAAACAAACTACATTGTCACCAGAAGAGCAATACAAAATGTACAAGTGATATATTAAAATCATCTTTCCAGCTTGAATTTCAATGATGCATTGGGTCAACAATTTTGTGAGAAACATCTTCACCCTTAAATAAAGATTTTCTTAATTCCTTACCTGTGTGCTAATTATATATCACCTTGTTTTCACATTAAACAGACTTCCACATGAGAAAGCAGCAAGGATGCAGTGGCGTTAATGTTTCCTGGTGTCAACTTGTATTATTTCAGTAGACATTGAAATGAGGATGCATCTTGCTGCCTTTCCAATGAAGCAAGTTTAATTTAGTAATAGGTGAAAAACCATCCTTACAAAGGTGTTAATCAGAGACTTGGCTTTGTGGACACTTTTCAGAGAACAAATTTGTTAGCATAAAAATAAAGCCAGAAAATGAAGAGCTGTTTAATCACTCAATTGGATTTTTCTGCCAGCATATTTTTTTTCTCTGCAACCCACTGCTAAATTGTGCTTCCTAGCTGTTTTTTATAAAATCACTGAATCAAATCTAACTCTGATTACATCAGAGAAGGCCATGTACCCTACACCATAAGAGGAGGTTTGAAATTTTGACTTGTCTACTTAAATATCACCAAAATCTGATCACAAGGTTAATTACGTCCCTGGGTGGGATTGAACCACCAACCTTTTGGTTAATAGCCAAACACACTAACCGATTGCGCCACAGAGACACTTTGCAAAAAGTACATACTGACAAAGGCTAATAAGCATACATCTAGAACGTTTCCTAGAAAAACATTAAAAAATCAATAATCTGGAGAGTTTTTGTAAGATGTTTCTTCCATCAACCAACGAATAAACACATTGGTACTTTCCCATGATGAGTGAGTGCTTCAGGATCTCTTGAACTTACATGGGCAGCAGAGTACTGCAATGGAAGCATGCTGGACCCATAACCCAGAGGTAGGCAGATTGAAACTATCCTTTGCTATATGCATTTTTTTTGTTAATTTAAGTAATCAAAACTGGGATTGATATTTTTGCTCTTTTATTTTTACTTAAAGTACAATAACTTTTACCATTTTAATTTGTTTTAATAGTATATTGACAGTATAGTTTTCTTTCAAAAATCCACTTAATTTTCTTTACCCTGTTATTAAAATGGTAATTGACAAAAAAACTACATTGTCACCAGAAGAGCAATACAAAATGTACAAGTGATATATTAAAATCATCTTTCCAGCTTGAATTTCAATGATGCATTGGGGCAACGATTTTGTGAGAAACATCTTCACCCTTAAATAAAGATTTTCTTAATTCCTTACCTGTGTGCTAATTAGATATCACCTTGTTTTCATATTAAACAGACTTCCACATGAGAAAGCAGCAAGGATGCAGTGGCGTTAATGTTTCCTGGTGTCAACCTGTATTATTTCAGTAGACATTGAAATGAGGATGCATCTTGCTGCCTTTCCAATGAAGCAAGTTTAATTTAGTAATAGGTGAAAAACCATCCTTACAAAGGTGTTAATCAGAGACTTGGCTTTGTGGACACTTTTCAGAGAACAAATTTGTTAGCATAAAAATAAAGCCAGAAAATGAAGAGCTGTTTAATCACTCGATTGGATTTTTCTGCCAGCATATTTTTTTTCTCTGCAACCCACTGCTAAATTGTGCTTCCTAGCTGTTTTTATGAAATCACTGAATCAAATCTAACTCTGATTACATCAGAGAAGGCCAGGTACCCTACACCATAACAGGGAGTTTGAAATTTTGACTTGTCTACTTAAAGATCACCAAAATCTGATAACAAGGTCAATTAGGTCCCTGGGTGGGATTGAACCACCAACCTTATGGTTAATAGCCGTACAAACTAACTGATTGCGCCACAGAGACACTTTGCAAAAGTCCATACTGACAAAGGCTAATTAGCATTCATCTAAAACGTTTCCTAGAAAAACTTTAAAAAGTCAATAATCTGGAGAGTTTTTGTAAGATGTTTCTTCCATCAACCAACGAAGAAACACATTGGTACTTTCCCATGATGAGTGAGTGCTTCAGGATCTCTTGCACTTACATGTGCAGCAGAGTACTGCAATGGAAGCATGCTGGGCCCATAACCCAGAGGTAGGCAGATTGAAACTATCCTCTGCTATATGCATTTTTTTTGTTAATTCAAGTAATCCAAAACTGGGATTGATATTTTGTCTCTTTTATTTTTACTTAAAGTACAATAACTTTTACCATTTTAATTTGTTTTAATAGTATATTGACAGTATTGTTTTCTTTCAAAAATCCACTTCATTTTCTTTACCCTATTATTAAAATGGTAATTGACAAAAACAAACTACATTGTCACCAGAAGAGCAATACAAAATGTACAAGTGATATATTAAAATCATCTTTCCAGCTTGAATTTCAATGATGCATTGGGGCAACGATTTTGTGAGAAACATCTTCACCCTTAAATAAAGATTTTCTTAATTCCTTACCTGTGTGCTAATTAGATATCACCTTGTTTTCATATTAAACAGACTTCCACATGAGAAAGCAGCAAGGATGCAGTGGCGTTAATGTTTCCTGGTGTCAACTTGTATTATTTCAGTAGACATTGAAATGAGGATGCATCTTGCTGCCTTTCCAATGAAGCAAGTTTAATTTAGTAATAGGTGAAAAACCATCCTTACAAAGGTGTTAATCAGAGACTTGGCTTTGTGGACACTTTTCAGAGAACAAATTTGTTAGCATAAAAATAAAGCCAGAAAATGAAGAGCTGTTTAATCACGCAATTTGGTTTTTTTGCCAGCATATTTCTTTTTCTCTGCAACCCACTGCTAAATTGTGCTTCCTAGATGTTTTTATAAAATCACTGAATCAAATCTAACTCTGATTACATCAGAGAAGGCCAGGTACCCTACACCATAACAGGGGGTATGAAATTTGACTTGTCTACTTAAAGATCACCAAAATCTGATAACAAGGTCAATTACGTCCCTGGGTGGGATTGAACCACCAACCTTTTGGTTAATAGCCGTACACACTAACTGATTGCGCCACAGAGACACTTTGCTAAAAGTACATACTGACAAATGCTAATAAGCATTCATCTAAAACATTTCCTAGAAAAACTTAAAAAAGTCAATAATCTGGAGAGTTTTTGTAAGATGTTTCTTCTATCAACCAACGAAGAAACACATTGGTACTTTCCCATGATGAGTGAGTGCTTCAGGATCTCTTGCACTTACATGTGCAGCAGAGTACAGCAATGGAAGCATGCTGGGCCCATAACCCAGAGGTAGGCAGATTGAAACTATCCTCTGCTATATGCATTTTTTTGTTTGTTAATTAAAGTAATCCAAAACTGGGATTGATATTTTGGCTCTTTTATTTTTACTTAAAGTACAATAACTTTTACCATTTTAATTTGTTTTAATAGTATATTGACAGTATTGTTTTCTTTCAAAAATCCACTTAATTTTCTTTACCCTATTATTAAAATGGTAATTGACAAAAACAAACTACATTGTCACCAGAAGAGCAATACAAAATGTACAAGTGATATATTAAAATCATCTTTCCAGCTTGAATTTCAATGATGCATTGGGGCAACGATTTTGTGAGAAACACCTTCACCCTTAAATAAAGATTTTCTTAATTCCTTACCTGTGTGCTAATTAGATATCACCTTGTTTTCACATTAAACAGACTTCCACATGAGAAAGCAGCAAGGATGCAGTGGCGTTAATGTTTCCTGGTGTCAACCTGTATTATTTCAGTAGACATTGAAATGAGGATGCATCTTGCTGCCTTTCCAATGAAGCAAGTTTAATTTAGTAATAGGTGAAAAACCATCCTTACAAAGGTGTTAATCAGAGACTTGGCTTTGTGGACACTTTTCAGAGAACAAATTTGTTAGCATAAAAATAAAGCCAGAAAATAAAGAGCTGTTTAATCACTCAATTGGATTTTTCTGCCAGCATATTTTTTTTCTCTGCAACCCACTGCTAAATTGTGCTTCCTAGCTGTTTTTATAAAATCACTGAATCAAATCTAACTCTGATTACATCAGAGAAGGCCAGGTACCCTACACCATAACAGGGGGTTTGAAATTTTGACTTGTCTACTTAAAGATCACCAAAATCTGATAACAAGGTCAATTAGGTCCCTGGGTGGGATTGAACCACCAACCTTTTGGTTAATAGCCGTACATACTAACTGATTGCGCCACAGAGACACTTTGCAAAAGTCCATACTGACAAAGGCTAATAAGCATTCATCTAAAACGTTTCCTAGAAAAACTTTAAAAAGTCAATAATCTGGAGAGTTTTTGTAAGATGTTTCTTCCATCAACCAACGAAGAAACACATTGGTACTTTCCCATGATGAGTGAGTGCTTCAGGATCTCTTGAACTTACATGTGCAGCAGAGTACTGCAATGGAAGCATGCTGGGCCCATAACCCAGAGGTAAGCAGATTGAAACTATCCTCTGCTATATGCATTTTTTTTTTGTTAATTAAAGTAATCCAAAACTGGGATTGATATTTTGTCTCTTTTATTTTTACTTAAAGTACAATAACTTTTACCATTTTAATTTGTTTTAATAGTATATTGACAGTATTGTTTTCTTTCAAAAATCCACTTAATTTTCTTTACCCTATTATTAAAATGGTAATTGACAAAAACAAACTACATTGTCACCAGAAGAGCAATACAAAATGTACAAGTGATATATTAAAATCATCTTTCCAGCTTGAATTTCAATGATGCATTGGGTCAACAATTTTGTGAGAAACATCTTCACCCTTAAATAAAGATTTTCTTAATTCCTTACCTGTGTGCTAATTATATATCACCTTGTTTTCACATTAAACAGACTTCCACATGAGAAAGCAGCAAGGATGCAGTGGCGTTAATGTTTCCTGGTGTCAACTTGTATTATTTCAGTAGACATTGAAATGAGGATGCATCTTGCTGCCTTTCCAATGAAGCAAGTTTAATTTAGTAATAGGTGAAAAACCATCCTTACAAAGGTGTTAATCAGAGACTTGGCTTTGTGGACACTTTTCAGAGAACAAATTTGTTAGCATAAAAATAAAGCCAGAAAATGATGAGCTGTTTAATCACTCGATTGGATTTTTCTGCCAGCATATTTTTTTTCTCTGCAACCCACTGCTAAATTGTGCTTCCTAGCTGTTTTTTATAAAATCACTGAATCAAATCTAACTCTGATTACATCAGAGAAGGCCATGTACCCTACACCATAAGAGGAGGTTTGAAATTTTGACTTGTCTACTTAAATATCACCAAAATCTGATCACAAGGTTAATTACATCCCTGGGTGGGATTGAACCACCAACCTTTTGGTTAATAGCCAAACACACTAACCGATTGCGCCACAGAGACACTTTGCAAAAAGTACATCCTGACAAAGGCTAATAAGCATACATCTAGAACGTTTCCTAGAAAAACATTAAAAAATCAATAATCTGGAGAGTTTTTGTAAGATGTTTCTTCCATCAACCAACGAATAAACACATTGGTACTTTCCCATGATGAGTGAGTGCTTCAGGATCTCTTGCACTTACATGGGCAGCAGAGTACTGCAATGGAAGCATGCTGGACCCATAACCCAGAGGTAGGCAGATTGAAACTATCCTTTGCTATATGCATTTTTTTTGTTAATTTAAGTAATCAAAACTGGGATTGATATTTTTGCTCTTTTATTTTTACTTAAAGTACAATAACTTTTACCATTTTAATTTGTTTTAATAGTATATTGACAGTATAGTTTTCTTTCAAAAATCCACTTAATTTTCTTTACCCTGTTATTAAAATGGTAATTGACAAAAAAACTACATTGTCACCAGAAGAGCAATACAAAATGTACAAGTGATATATTAAAATCATCTTTCCAGCTTGAATTTCAATGATGCATTGGGGCAACAATTTTGTGAGAAACACCTTCACCCTTAAATAAAGATTTTCTTAATTCCTTACCTGTGTGCTAATTAGATATCACCTTGTTTTCACATTAAACAGACTTCCACACGAGAAAGCAGCAAGGATGCAGTGGCGTTAATGTTTCCTGGTGTCAACCTGTATTATTTCAGTAGACATTGAAATGAGGATGCATCTTGCTGCCTTTCCAATGAAGCAAGTTTAATTTAGTAATAGGTGAAAAACCATCCTTACAAAGGTGTTAATCAGAGACTTGGCTTTGTGGACACTTTTCAGAGAACAAATTTGTTAGCATAAAAATAAAGCCAGAAAATGAAGAGCTGTTTAATCACTCAATTGGATTTTTCTGCCAGCATATTTTTTTTCTCTGCAACCCACTGCTAAATTGTGCTTCCTAGCTGTTTTTTATAAAATCACTGAATCAAATCTAACTCTGATTACATCAGAGAAGGCCAGGTACCCTACACAATAAGAGGGGGTTTGAAATTTTGACTTGTCTACTTAAATATCACCAAAATGTGATCACAAGGTCAATTATGTCCCTGGGTGGGATTGAACCACCAAACTTTTGGTTAATAGCCGAACACACTAACCGATTGCGCCACCGAGACACTTTGCAAACAGTACATACTGACAAAGGCTAATAAGCATACATCTAGAACGTTTCCTAGAAAAACATTAAAAAATCAATAATCTGGAGAGTTTTTGTAAGATGTTTCTTCCATCAACCAATGAATAAACACATTGGTACTTTCCCATGATGAGTGAGTGCTTCAGGATCTCTTGCACTTACATGTGCAGCAGAGTACTGCAATGGAAGCATGCTGGACCCATAACCCAGAGGTAGGCAGATTGAAACTATCCTTTGCTATATGCATTTTTTTTTGTTAATTTAAGTAATCAAAACTGGGATTGATATTTTTTCTCTTTTATTTTTACTTAAAGTACAATAACTTTTACCATTTTTAATTTGTTTTAATAGTATATTGACAGTATAGTTTTCTTTCAAAAATCCACTTAATTTTCTTTACCCTATTATTAAAATGGTAATTGACAAAAAAAACTACATTGTCACCAGAAGAGCAATACAAAATGTACAAGTGATATATTAAAATCATCTTTCCAGCTTGAATTTCAATGATGCATTGGGTCAACAATTTTGTGAGAAACATCTTCACCCTTAAATAAAGATTTTCTTAATTCCTTACCTGTGTGCTAATTAGATATCACCTTGTTTTCACATTAAACAGACTTCCACATGAGAAAGCAGCAAGGATGCAGTGGCGTTAATGTTTCCTGGTGTCAACCTGTATTATTTCAGTAGACATTGAAATGAGGATGCATCTTGCTGCCTTTCCAATGAAGCAAGTTTAATTTAGTAATAGGTGAAAAACCATCCTTACAAAGGTGTTAATCAGAGACTTGGCTTTGTGGACACTTTTCAGAGAACAAATTTGTTAGCATAAAAATAAAGCCAGAAAATAAAGAGCTGTTTAATCACGCAATTTGATTTTTTTGCCAGCATATTTCTTTTTCTCTGCAACCCACTGCTAAATTGTGCTTCCTAGATGTTTTTATAAAATCACTGAATCAAATCTAACTCTGATTACATCAGAGAAGGCCAGGTACCCTACACCATAACAGGGGGTATGAAATTTGACTTGTCTACTTAAAGATCACCAAAATCTGATAACAACGTCAATTAGGTCCCTGGGTGGGATTGAACCACCAACCTTTTGGTTAATAGCCGTACATACTAACTGATTGCGCCACAGAGACACTTTGCAAAAGTTCATACTGCAAAGGCTAATTAGCATTCATCTAAAACGTTTCCTAGAAAAACTTTAAAAAGTCAATAATCTGGAGAGTTTTTGTAAGATGTTTCTTCCATCAACCAACGAAGAAACACATTGGTACTTTCCCATGATGAGTGCGTGCTTCAGGATCTCTTGAACTTACATGTGCAGCAGAGTACTGCAATGGAAGCATGCTGGGCCCATAACCCAGAGGTAAGCAGATTGAAACTATCCTCTGCTATATGCATTTTTTTTTTGTTAATTAAAGTAATCCAAAACTGGGATTGATATTTTGTCTCTTTTATTTTTACTTAAAGTACAATAACTTTTACCATTTTAATTTGTTTTAATAGTATATTGACAGTATTGTTTTCTTTCAAAAATCCACTTCATTTTCTTTACCCTATTATTAAAATGGTAATTGACAAAAACAAACTACATTGTCACCAGAAGAGCAATACAAAATGTACAAGTGATATATTAAAATCATCTTTCCAGCTTGAATTTCAATGATGCATTGGGGCAACGATTTTGTGAGAAACATCTTCACCCTTAAATAAAGATTTTCTTAATTCCTTACCTGTGTGCTAATTAGATATCACCTTGTTTTCATATTAAACAGACTTCCACATGAGAAAGCAGCAAGGATGCAGTGGCGTTAATGTTTCCTGGTGTCAACTTGTATTATTTCAGTAGACATTGAAATGAGGATGCATCTTGCTGCCTTTCCAATGAAGCAAGTTTAATTTAGTAATAGGTGAAAAACCATCCTTACAAAGGTGTTAATCAGAGACTTGGCTTTGTGGACACTTTTCAGAGAACAAATTTGTTAGCATAAAAATAAAGCCAGAAAATGAAGAGCTGTTTAATCACTCGATTGGATTTTTCTGCCAGCATATTTTTTTTCTCTGCAACCCACTGCTAAATTGTGCTTCCTAGCTGTTTTTATGAAATCACTGAATCAAATCTAACTCTGATTACATCAGAGAAGGCCAGGTACCCTACACCATAACAGGGAGTTTGAAATTTTGACTTGTCTACTTAAAGATCACCAAAATCTGATAACAAGGTCAATTAGGTCCCTGGGTGGGATTGAACCACCAACCTTATGGTTAATAGCCGTACAAACTAACTGATTGCGCCACAGAGACACTTTGCAAAAGTCCATACTGACAAAGGCTAATAAGCATTCATCTAAAACGTTTACTAGAAAAACTTTAAAAAGTCAATAATCTGGAGAGTTTTTGTAAGATGTTTCTTCCATCAACCAACGAAGAAACACATTGGTACTTTCCCATGATGAGTGAGTGCTTCAGGATCTCTTGCACTTACATGTGCAGCAGAGTACTGCAATGGAAGCATGCTGGGCCCATAACCCAGAGGTAGGCAGATTGAAACTATCCTCTGCTATATGCATTTTTTTTGTTAATTAAAGTAATCCAAAACTGGGATTGATATTTTGTCTCTTTTATTTTTACTTAAAGTACAATAACTTTTACCATTTTAATTTGTTTTAATAGTATATTGACAGTATTGTTTTCTTTCAAAAATCCACTTCATTTTCTTTACCCTATTATTAAAATGGTAATTGACAAAAACAAACTACATTGTCACCAGAAGAGCAATACAAAATGTACAAGTGATATATTAAAATCATCTTTCCAGCTTGAATTTCAATGATGCATTGGGGCAACGATTTTGTGAGAAACATCTTCACCCTTAAATAAAGATTTTCTTAATTCCTTACCTGTGTGCTAATTAGATATCACCTTGTTTTCATATTAAACAGACTTCCACATGAGAAAGCAGCAAGGATGCAGTGGCGTTAATGTTTCCTGGTGTCAACTTGTATTATTTCAGTAGACATTGAAATGAGGATGCATCTTGCTGCCTTTCCAATGAAGCAAGTTTAATTTAGTAATAGGTGAAAAACCATCCTTACAAAGGTGTTAATCAGAGACTTGGCTTTGTGGACACTTTTCAGAGAACAAATTTGTTAGCATAAAAATAAAGCCAGAAAATGAAGAGCTGTTTAATCACGCAATTTGGTTTTTTTGCCAGCATATTTCTTTTTCTCTGCAACCCACTGCTAAATTGTGCTTCCTAGATGTTTTTATAAAATCACTGAATCAAATCTAACTCTGATTACATCAGAGAAGGCCAGGTACCCTACACCATAACAGGGGGTATGAAATTTGACTTGTCTACTTAAAGATCACCAAGATCTGATAACAAGGTCAATTACGTCCCTGGGTGGGATTGAACCACCAACCTTTTGGTTAATAGCCGTACACACTAACTGATTGCGCCACAGAGACACTTTGCTAAAAGTACATACTGACAAATGCTAATAAGCATTCATCTAAAACGTTTCCTAGAAAAACTTAAAAAAGTCAATAATCTGGAGAGTTTTTGTAAGATGTTTCTTCTATCAACCAACGAAGAAACACATTGGTACTTTCCCATGATGAGTGAGTGCTTCAGGATCTCTTGCACTTACATGTGCAGCAGAGTACAGCAATGGAAGCATGCTGGGCCCATAACCCAGAGGTAGGCAGATTGAAACTATCCTCTGCTATATGCATTTTTTTGTTTGTTAATTAAAGTAATCCAAAACTAGGATTGATATTTTGGCTCTTTTATTTTTACTTAAAGTACAATAACTTTTACCATTTTAATTTGTTTTAATAGTATATTGACAGTATTGTTTTCTTTCAAAAATCCACTTAATTTTCTTTACCCTATTATTAAAATGGTAATTGACAAAAACAAACTACATTGTCACCAGAAGAGCAATACAAAATGTACAAGTGATATATTAAAATCATCTTTCCAGCTTGAATTTCAATGATGCATTGGGGCAACGATTTTGTGAGAAACACCTTCACCCTTAAATAAAGATTTTCTTAATTCCTTACCTGTGTGCTAATTAGATATCACCTTGTTTTCACATTAAACAGACTTCCACATGAGAAAGCAGCAAGGATGCAGTGGCGTTAATGTTTCCTGGTGTCAACCTGTATTATTTCAGTAGACATTGAAATGAGGATGCATCTTGCTGCCTTTCCAATGAAGCAAGTTTAATTTAGTAATAGGTGAAAAACCATCCTTACAAAGGTGTTAATCAGAGACTTGGCTTTGTGGACACTTTTCAGAGAACAAATTTGTTAGCATAAAAATAAAGCCAGAAAATAAAGAGCTGTTTAATCACTCAATTGGATTTTTCTGCCAGCATATTTTTTTTCTCTGCAACCCACTGCTAAATTGTGCTTCCTAGCTGTTTTTATAAAATCACTGAATCAAATCTAACTCTGATTACATCAGAGAAGGCCAGGTACCCTACACCATAACAGGGGGTTTGAAATTTTGACTTGTCTACTTAAAGATCACCAAAATCTGATAACAAGGTCAATTAGGTCCCTGGGTGGGATTGAACCACCAACCTTTTGGTTAATAGCCGTACATACTAACTGATTGCGCCACAGAGACACTTTGCAAAAGTCCATACTGACAAAGGCTAATAAGCATTCATCTAAAACGTTTCCTAGAAAAACTTTAAAAAGTCAATAATCTGGAGAGTTTTTGTAAGATGTTTCTTCCATCAACCAACGAAGAAACACATTGGTACTTTCCCATGATGAGTGAGTGCTTCAGGATCTCTTGAACTTACATGTGCAGCAGAGTACTGCAATGGAAGCATGCTGGGCCCATAACCCAGAGGTAAGCAGATTGAAACTATCCTCTGCTATATGCATTTTTTTTTTGTTAATTAAAGTAATCCAAAACTGGGATTGATATTTTGTCTCTTTTATTTTTACTTAAAGTACAATAACTTTTACCATTTTAATTTGTTTTAATAGTATATTGACAGTATTGTTTTCTTTCAAAAATCCACTTAATTTTCTTTACCCTATTATTAAAATGGTAATTGACAAAAACAAACTACATTGTCACCAGAAGAGCAATACAAAATGTACAAGTGATATATTAAAATCATCTTTCCAGCTTGAATTTCAATGATGCATTGGGTCAACAATTTTGTGAGAAACATCTTCACCCTTAAATAAAGATTTTCTTAATTCCTTACCTGTGTGCTAATTATATATCACCTTGTTTTCACATTAAACAGACTTCCACATGAGAAAGCAGCAAGGATGCAGTGGCGTTAATGTTTCCTGGTGTCAACTTGTATTATTTCAGTAGACATTGAAATGAGGATGCATCTTGCTGCCTTTCCAATGAAGCAAGTTTAATTTAGTAATAGGTGAAAAACCATCCTTACAAAGGTGTTAATCAGAGACTTGGCTTTGTGGACACTTTTCAGAGAACAAATTTGTTAGCATAAAAATAAAGCCAGAAAATGATGAGCTGTTTAATCACTCGATTGGATTTTTCTGCCAGCATATTTTTTTTCTCTGCAACCCACTGCTAAATTGTGCTTTCTAGCTGGTTTTTATAAAATCACTGAATCAAATCTAACTCTGATTACATCAGAGAAGGCCATGTACCCTACACCATAAGAGGAGGTTTGAAATTTTGACTTGTCTACTTAAATATCACCAAAATCTGATCACAAGGTTAATTACATCCCTGGGTGGGATTGAACCACCAACCTTTTGGTTAATAGCCAAACACACTAACCGATTGCGCCACAGAGACACTTTGCAAAAAGTACATCCTGACAAAGGCTAATAAGCATACATCTAGAACGTTTCCTAGAAAAACATTAAAAAATCAATAATCTGGAGAGTTTTTGTAAGATGTTTCTTCCATCAACCAACGAATAAACACATTGGTACTTTCCCATGATGAGTGAGTGCTTCAGGATCTCTTGCACTTACATGGGCAGCAGAGTACTGCAATGGAAGCATGCTGGACCCATAACCCAGAGGTAGGCAGATTGAAACTATCCTTTGCTATATGCATTTTTTTTGTTAATTTAAGTAATCAAAACTGGGATTGATATTTTTGCTCTTTTATTTTTACTTAAAGTACAATAACTTTTACCATTTTAATTTGTTTTAATAGTATATTGACAGTATAGTTTTCTTTCAAAAATCCACTTAATTTTCTTTACCCTGTTATTAAAATGGTAATTGACAAAAAAACTACATTGTCACCAGAAGAGCAATACAAAATGTACAAGTGATATATTAAAATCATCTTTCCAGCTTGAATTTCAATGATGCATTGGGGCAACAATTTTGTGAGAAACATCTTCACCCTTAAATAAAGATTTTCGTAATTCCTTACCTGTGTGCTAATTAGATATCACCTTGTTTTCACATTAAACAGACTTCCACACGAGAAAGCAGCAAGGATGCAGTGGCGTTAATGTTTCCTGGTGTCAACCTGTATTATTTCAGTAGACATTGAAATGAGGATGCATCTTGCTGCCTTTCCAATGAAGCAAGTTTAATTTAGTAATAGGTGAAAAACCATCCTTACAAAGGTGTTAATCAGAGACTTGGCTTTGTGGACACTTTTCAGAGAACAAATTTGTTAGCATAAAAATAAAGCCAGAAAATGAAGAGCTGTTTAATCACTCAATTGGATTTTTCTGCCAGCATATTTTTTTTCTCTGCAACCCACTGTAAAATTGTGCTTCCTAGCTGTTTTTTATAAAATCACTGAATCAAATCTAACTCTGATTACATCAGAGAAGGCCAGGTACCCTACACCATAACAGGGGGTATGAAATTTAACTTGTCTACTTAAAGATCACCAAAATCTGATAACAAGGTCAATTACGTCCCTGGGTGGGATTGAACCACCAACCTTTTGGTTAATAGCCGTACACACTAACTGATTGCGCCACAGAGACACTTTGCTAAAAGTACATACTGACAAATGCTAATAAGCATTCATCTAAAACGTTTCCTAGAAAAACTTAAAAAAGTCAATAATCTGGAGAGTTTTTGTAAGATGTTTCTTCTATCAACCAACGAAGAAACACATTGGTACTTTCCCATGATGAGTGAGTGCTTCAGGATCTCTTGCACTTACATGTGCAGCAGAGTACAGCAATGGAAGCATGCTGGGCCCATAACCCAGAGGTAGGCAGATTGAAACTATCCTCTGCTATATGCATTTTTTTGTTTGTTAATTAAAGTAATCCAAAACTGGGATTGATATTTTGGCTCTTTTATTTTTACTTAAAGTACAATAACTTTTACCATTTTAATTTGTTTTAATAGTATATTGACAGTATTGTTTTCTTTCAAAAATCCACTTAATTTTCTTTACCCTATTATTAAAATGGTAATTGACAAAAACAAACTACATTGTCACCAGAAGAGCAATACAAAATGTACAAGTGATATATTAAAATCATCTTTCCAGCTTGAATTTCAATGATGCATTGGGGCAACGATTTTGTGAGAAACACCTTCACCCTTAAATAAAGATTTTCTTAATTCCTTACCTGTGTGCTAATTAGATATCACCTTGTTTTCACATTAAACAGACTTCCACATGAGAAAGCAGCAAGGATGCAGTGGCGTTAATGTTTCCTGGTGTCAACCTGTATTATTTCAGTAAACATTGAAATGAGGATGCATCTTGCTGCCTTTCCAATGAAGCAAGTTTAATTTAGTAATAGGTGAAAAACCATCCTTACAAAGGTGTTAATCAGAGACTTGGCTTTGTGGACACTTTTCAGAGAACAAATTTGTTAGCATAAAAATAAAGCCAGAAAATAAAGAGCTGTTTAATCACTCAATTGGATTTTTCTGCCAGCATATTTTTTTTCTCTGCAACCCACTGCTAAATTGTGCTTCCTAGCTGTTTTTATAAAATCACTGAATCAAATCTAACTCTGATTACATCAGAGAAGGCCAGGTACCCTACACCATAACAGGGGGTTTGAAATTTTGACTTGTCTACTTAAAGATCACCAAAATCTGATAACAAGGTCAATTAGGTCCCTGGGTGGGATTGAACCACCAACCTTTTGGTTAATAGCCATACATACTAACTGATTGTGCCACAGAGACACTTTGCAAAAGTCCATACTGACAAAGGCTAATAAGCATTCATCTAAAACGTTTCCTAGAAAAACTTTAAAAAGTCAATAATCTGGAGAGTTTTTGTAAGATGTTTCTTCCATCAACCAACGAAGAAACACATTGGTACTTTCCCATGATGAGTGAGTGCTTCAGGATCTCTTGAACTTACATGTGCAGCAGAGTACTGCAATGGAAGCATGCTGGGCCCATAACCCAGAGGTAAGCAGATTGAAACTATCCTCTGCTATATGCATTTTTTTTTTGTTAATTTAAGTAATCCAAAACTGGGATTGATATTTTGTCTCTTTTATTTTTACTTAAAGTACAATAACTTTTACCATTTTAATTTGTTTTAATAGTATATTGACAGTATTGTTTTCTTTCAAAAATCCACTTCATTTTCTTTACCCTATTATTAAAATGGTAATTGACAAAAACAAACTACATTGTCACCAGAAGAGCAATACAAAATGTACAAGTGATATATTAAAATCATCTTTCCATCTTGAATTTCAATGATGCATTAAGGCAACGATTTTGTGAGAAACACCTTCACCCTTAAATAAAGATTTTCTTAATTCCTTACCTGTGTGCTAATTAGATATCACCTTGTTTTCACATTAAACAGACTTCCACATGAGAAAGCAGCAAGGATGCAGTGGCGTTAATGTTTCCTGGTGTCAACCTGTATTATTTCAGTAAACATTGAAATGAGGATGCATCTTGCTGCCTTTCCAATGAAGCAAGTTTAATTTAGTAATAGGTGAAAAACCATCCTTACAAAGGTGTTAATCAGAGACTTGGCTTTGTGGACACTTTTCAGAGAACAAATTTGTTAGCATAAAAATAAAGCCAGAAAATAAAGAGCTGTTTAATCACTCAATTGGATTTTTCTGCCAGCATATTTTTTTTCTCTGCAACCCACTGCTAAATTGTGCTTCCTAGCTGTTTTTATAAAATCACTGAATCAAATCTAACTCTGATTACATCAGAGAAGGCCAGGTACCCTACACCATAACAGGGGGTTTGAAATTTTGACTTGTCTACTTAAAGATCACCAAAATCTGATAACAAGGTCAATTAGGTCCCTGGGTGGGATTGAATCACCAACCTCTTGGTTAATAGCCGTACATACTAACTGATTGCGCCACAGAGACACTTTGCAAAAGTCCATACTGACAAAGGCTAATAAGCATTCATCTAAAACGTTTCCTAGAAAAACTTTAAAAAGTCAATAATCTGGAGAGTTTTTGTAAGATGTTTCTTCCATCAACCAACGAAGAAACACATTGGTACTTTCCCATGATGAGTGAGTGCTTCAGGATCTCTTGAACTTACATGTGCAGCAGAGTACTGCAATGGAAGCATGCTGGGCCCATAACCCAGAGGTAAGCAGATTGAAACTATCCTCTGCTATATGCATTTTTTTTTTGTTAATTAAAGTAATCCAAAACTGGGATTGATATTTTGTCTCTTTTATTTTTACTTAAAGTACAATAACTTTTACCATTTTAATTTGTTTTAATAGTATATTGACAGTATTGTTTTCTTTCAAAAATCCACTTCATTTTCTTTACCCTATTATTAAAATGGTAATTGACAAAAACAAACTACATTGTCACCAGAAGAGCAATACAAAATGTACAAGTGATATATTAAAATCATCTTTCCAGCTTGAATTTCAATGATGCATTGGGGCAACGATTTTGTGAGAAACACCTTCACCCTTAAATAAAGATTTTCTTAATTCCTTACCTGTGTGCTAATTAGATATCACCTTGTTTTCATATTAAACAGACTTCCACATGAGAAAGCAGCAAGGATGCAGTGGCGTTAATGTTTCCTGGTGTCAACCTGTATTATTTCAGTAGACATTGAAATGAGGATGCATCTTGCTGCCTTTCCAATGAAGCAAGTTTAATTTAGTAATAGGTGAAAAACCATCCTTACAAAGGTGTTAATCAGAGACTTGGCTTTGTGGACACTTTTCAGAGAACAAATTTGTTAGCATAAAAATAAAGCCAGAAAATGAAGAGCTATTTAATCACTCAATTGGATTTTTCTGCCAGCATATTTTTTTTCTCTGCAACCCACTGCTAAATTGTGCTTCCTAGCTGTTTTTATAAAATCACTGAATCAAATCTAACTCTGATTACATCAGAGAAGGCCAGGTACCCTACACCATAACAGGGGGTATGAAATTTAACTTGTCTACTTAAAGATCACCAAAATCTGATAACAAGGTCAATTAGGTCCCTGGGTGGGATTGAACCACCAACCTTTTGGTTAATAGCCGTACACACTAACTGATTGCGCCACAGAGACACTTTGCTAAAAGTACATACTGACAAATGCTAATAAGCATTCATCTAAAACGTTTCCTAGAAAAACTTAAAAAAGTCAATAATCTGGAGAGTTTTTGTAAGATGTTTCTTCTATCAACCAACGAAGAAACACATTGGTACTTTCCCATGATGAGTGAGTGCTTCAGGATCTCTTGCACTTACATGTGCAGCAGAGTACAGCAATGGAAGCATGCTGGGCCCATAACCCAGAGGTAGGCAGATTGAAACTATCCTCTGCTATATGCATTTTTTTGTTTGTTAATTAAAGTAATCCAAAACTGGGATTGATATTTTGGCTCTTTTATTTTTACTTAAAGTACAATAACTTTTACCATTTTAATTTGTTTTAATAGTATATTGACAGTATTGTTTTCTTTCAAAAATCCACTTAATTTTCTTTACCCTATTATTAAAATGGTAATTGACAAAAACAAACTACATTGTCACCAGAAGAGCAATACAAAATGTACAAGTGATATATTAAAATCATCTTTCCAGCTTGAATTTCAATGATGCATTGGGGCAACGATTTTGTGAGAAACACCTTCACCCTTAAATAAAGATTTTCTTAATTCCTTACCTGTGTGCTAATTAGATATCACCTTGTTTTCACATTAAACAGACTTCCACATGAGAAAGCAGCAAGGATGCAGTGGCGTTAATGTTTCCTGGTGTCAACCTGTATTATTTCAGTAAACATTGAAATGAGGATGCATCTTGCTGCCTTTCCAATGAAGCAAGTTTAATTTAGTAATAGGTGAAAAACCATCCTTACAAAGGTGTTAATCAGAGACTTGGCTTTGTGGACACTTTTCAGAGAACAAATTTGTTAGCATAAAAATAAAGCCAGAAAATAAAGAGCTGTTTAATCACTCAATTGGATTTTTCTGCCAGCATATTTTTTTTCTCTGCAACCCACTGCTAAATTGTGCTTCCTAGCTGTTTTTATAAAATCACTGAATCAAATCTAACTCTGATTACATCAGAGAAGGCCAGGTACCCTACACCATAACAGGGGGTTTGAAATTTTGACTTGTCTACTTAAAGATCACCAAAATCTGATAACAAGGTCAATTAGGTCCCTGGGTGGGATTGAACCACCAACCTTTTGGTTAATAGCCGTACATACTAACTGATTGCGCCACAGAGACACTTTGCAAAAGTCCATACTGACAAAGGCTAATAAGCATTCATCTAAAACGTTTCCTAGAAAAACTTTAAAAAGTCAATAATCTGGAGAGTTTTTGTAAGATGTTTCTTCCATCAACCAACGAAGAAACACATTGGTACTTTCCCATGATGAGTGAGTGCTTCAGGATCTCTTGAACTTACATGTGCAGCAGAGTACTGCAATGGAAGCATGCTGGGCCCATAACCCAGAGGTAAGCAGATTGAAACTATCCTCTGCTATATGCATTTTTTTTTTGTTAATTAAAGTAATCCAAAACTGGGATTGATATTTTGTCTCTTTTATTTTTACTTAAAGTACAATAACTTTTACCATTTTAATTTGTTTTAATAGTATATTGACAGTATTGTTTTCTTTCAAAAATCCACTTCATTTTCTTTACCCTATTATTAAAATGGTAATTGACAAAAACAAACTACATTGTCACCAGAAGAGCAATACAAAATGTACAAGTGATATATTAAAATCATCTTTCCAGCTTGAATTTCAATGATGCATTGGGGCAACGATTTTGTGAGAAACATCTTCACCCTTAAATAAAGATTTTCTTAATTCCTTACCTGTGTGCTAATTAGATATCACCTTGTTTTCATATTAAACAGACTTCCACATGAGAAAGCAGCAAGGATGCAGTGGCGTTAATGTTTCCTGGTGTCAACCTGTATTATTTCAGTAGACATTGAAATGAGGATGCATCTTGCTGCCTTTCCAATGAAGCAAGTTTAATTTAGTAATAGGTGAAAAACCATCCTTACAAAGGTGTTAATCAGAGACTTGGCTTTGTGGACACTTTTCAGAGAACAAATTTGTTAGCATAAAAATAAAGCCAGAAAATAAAGAGCTGTTTAATCACTCAATTGGATTTTTCTGCCAGCATATTTTTTTTCTCTGCAACCCACTGCTAAATTGTGCTTCCTAGCTGTTTTTATAAAATCACTGAATCAAATCTAACTCTGATTACATCAGAGAAGGCCAGGTACCCTACACCATAACAGGGGGTTTGAAATTTTGACTTGTCTACTTAAAGATCACCAAAATCTGATAACAAGGTCAATTAGGTCCCTGGGTGGGATTGAACCACCAACCTTTTGGTTAATAGCCGTACATACTAACTGATTGCGCCACAGAGACACTTTGCAAAAGTCCATACTGACAAAGGCTAATAAGCATTCATCTAAAACGTTTCCTAGAAAAACTTTAAAAAGTCAATAATCTGGAGAGTTTTTGTAAGATGTTTCTTCCATCAACCAACGAAGAAACACATTGGTACTTTCCCATGATGAGTGAGTGCTTCAGGATCTCTTGAACTTACATGTGCAGCAGAGTACTGCAATGGAAGCATGCTGGGCCCATAACCCAGAGGTAAGCAGATTGAAACTATCCTCTGCTATATGCATTTTTTTTTTGTTAATTTAAGTAATCCAAAACTGGGATTGATATTTTGTCTCTTTTATTTTTACTTAAAGTACAATAACTTTTACCATTTTAATTTGTTTTAATAGTATATTGACAGTATTGTTTTCTTTCAAAAATCCACTTCATTTTCTTTACCCTATTATTAAAATGGTAATTGACAAAAACAAACTACATTGTCACCAGAAGAGCAATACAAAATGTACAAGTGATATATTAAAATCATCTTTCCATCTTGAATTTCAATGATGCATTGGGGCAACGATTTTGTGAGAAACACCTTCACCCTTAAATAAAGATTTTCTTAATTCCTTACCTGTGTGCTAATTAGATATCACCTTGTTTTCACATTAAACAGACTTCCACATGAGAAAGCAGCAAGGATGCAGTGGCGTTAATGTTTCCTGGTGTCAACCTGTATTATTTCAGTAAACATTGAAATGAGGATGCATCTTGCTGCCTTTCCAATGAAGCAAGTTTAATTTAGTAATAGGTGAAAAACCATCCTTACAAAGGTGTTAATCAGAGACTTGGCTTTGTGGACACTTTTCAGAGAACAAATTTGTTAGCATAAAAATAAAGCCAGAAAATAAAGAGCTGTTTAATCACTCAATTGGATTTTTCTGCCAGCATATTTTTTTTCTCTGCAACCCACTGCTAAATTGTGCTTCCTAGCTGTTTTTATAAAATCACTGAATCAAATCTAACTCTGATTACATCAGAGAAGGCCAGGTACCCTACACCATAACAGGGGGTTTGAAATTTTGACTTGTCTACTTAAAGATCACCAAAATCTGATAACAAGGTCAATTAGGTCCCTGGGTGGGATTGAACCACCAACCTCTTGGTTAATAGCCGTACATACTAACTGATTGCGCCACAGAGACACTTTGCAAAAGTCCATACTGACAAAGGCTAATAAGCATTCATCTAAAACGTTTCCTAGAAAAACTTTAAAAAGTCAATAATCTGGAGAGTTTTTGTAAGATGTTTCTTCCATCAACCAACGAAGAAACACATTGGTACTTTCCCATGATGAGTGAGTGCTTCAGGATCTCTTGAACTTACATGTGCAGCAGAGTACTGCAATGGAAGCATGCTGGGCCCATAACCCAGAGGTAAGCAGATTGAAACTATCCTCTGCTATATGCATTTTTTTTTTGTTAATTAAAGTAATCCAAAACTGGGATTGATATTTTGTCTCTTTTATTTTTACTTAAAGTACAATAACTTTTACCATTTTAATTTGTTTTAATAGTATATTGACAGTATTGTTTTCTTTCAAAAATCCACTTCATTTTCTTTACCCTATTATTAAAATGGTAATTGACAAAAACAAACTACATTGTCACCAGAAGAGCAATACAAAATGTACAAGTGATATATTAAAATCATCTTTCCAGCTTGAATTTCAATGATGCATTGGGGCAACGATTTTGTGAGAAACACCTTCACCCTTAAATAAAGATTTTCTTAATTCCTTACCTGTGTGCTAATTAGATATCACCTTGTTTTCATATTAAACAGACTTCCACATGAGAAAGCAGCAAGGATGCAGTGGCGTTAATGTTTCCTGGTGTCAACCTGTATTATTTCAGTAGACATTGAAATGAGGATGCATCTTGCTGCCTTTCCAATGAAGCAAGTTTAATTTAGTAATAGGTGAAAAACCATCCTTACAAAGGTGTTAATCAGAGACTTGGCTTTGTGGACACTTTTCAGAGAACAAATTTGTTAGCATAAAAATAAAGCCAGAAAATGAAGAGCTATTTAATCACTCAATTGGATTTTTCTGCCAGCATATTTTTTTTCTCTGCAACCCACTGCTAAATTGTGCTTCCTAGCTGTTTTTATAAAATCACTGAATCAAATCTTACTCTGATTACATCAGAGAAGGCCAGGTACCCTACACCA